>NW_025900401.1:0-24250 GCF_022539505.1 Lolium rigidum | reverse complement strand
TCACCTAGTTAATTTCAGAATTAAAATTGAACTCAATTTATCATAAACTTAGTCTAAACTCTTTGCAAATATGTTGTAGATCATGGCGTCCCCCTCCATCGGCTTTAACCAGCTCCTAGAGAAAGAAAAGCTTAAGAGCAACGGTAGCAACTTCACCGACCGGTTCCGTCATGTGAGGATTTTCCTCGCCGGTGGAAACCTGCAATATGTGCTCGATGCACCGCTGGGTGCCCCACCTGCGAACCGAATCCGATGAAGTAAAGAATGTTTACGAGACTCGGAAAATTCGGTACTCTCAAGTTCAGTGTGCCATCTCCGTGCGATCCGGAAGCCGATCTTCAAAAACGTTTTGAGCACCACGACCCGTATGAGATGATGAAAGAGTTGAAAACTATTTTTTGAAACTCATGCGGCCGTGGAATGCTATGAAGCATCGAAACACTTCTTCAGTTGCATGATGGAAGAGGGCAGCTCCGTCAGTGAGCACATGCTCGCTATGTCCGGGCATGCGAAGAAACTCAGTGACTTGGGGATAGTGATTCCCAATAAGTCGGGGATTAATCGTGTCCTCCAATCACCGCCACCTAGTTACAAGAACTTCGTGATGAACTACAACATGCGGAACATGAACAAGGAGTTACCCGAACTCTTCTCCATGCTGAAATCTGCCGAGGTTGAAATAAGGAAAGAGAACCAAGTGTTGATGGTCAACAAGACCACCGATTTCAAGAAGCGAGGCAAGCCTAACAACAAGGGCAACTTCAAGAAGGGCGGCAAGAAAGTTGTTGCGCCTCCGGAGAAGCCCAAGGCTGGCCCTAAGCCTGATACTGTGTGCTATTACTGCAAGGAGAAGGGGCACTGGAAGCGTAATTGCTCCAAATACTTGGCTGATCTGAAGAGCGGCCTCATCAAAAGAAAGGTATATTTGATATACATGTTATAGATGCCTATCTTATCGGTTCTCGTAGCGAGTGCTCGGGTATTTGATACATCGGTTCGGTTGCTCACATTTGTAACCCGAAACGAGAACTGCGGAATAGACGGAGCCCGGCGAGGGACGAGGTGACGATGCGCGTTGGAAATGGATCCAAGGTCGATGTGATCGCCGTCGGCACGCTCCCCTACATCTACCTTCGGGATTAGTTTTAAACCTCAATAATTGTTATTTGGTACTGCGTTGAGCATGAACATTATATCCGGATCTTGTTTAATGCAAGACGGTTATTCGTTTAAGTCGAGAGAATAATGGTTGTTCGATTTATATGAGTAATGTCTTTTATGGCCATGCACCTGAGATGAATGGTTTATTCTTGTTAAGTCTTGATAGTAGAGATACACATGTTCATAACATTGATGCTAAGCGAATTAAATTGAATGATAATTCTACTTATATGTGGCACTCGTCGTCTTGGTCACATTGGAGTGAAGCGCATGAAGAAACTCCATTCCGATGGACTTCTTGAGTCACTTGACTTTGAGTCACTTGATAGATGCGAAGCATGTCTAATGGGAAAAATGACTAAGACTCCATTTTCTGGTACAATGGAGCGAGCTACAGACTTATTGGAAATCATACATACCGATGTGTGCGGACCAATGAGTGTAGCATCGCGCGGTGGTTATCGTTATGTTCTAACCTTCACTGGATGATCCGAGTAGATATGGGTATATTTACTTTATGAAACATAAGTCCGAAACTTTCGAGAAGTTTAAGGAATTCCAAAGTGAAGTAGAAAATCAACGTAACAAGAAGATTAAGTTTCTGCGTTCTGATCGCGGAGGCGAATATCTGAGTTATGAGTTTGGCATGCATTTAAAGAAATGCGGAATACTTTCACGCTTGACACCGCCGGGAACACCACAGCGCAATGGTGTGTCCGAACGTCGTAATCGAACTCTCTTAGATATGGTTCGTTCTATGATGTCTCTTATTGATTTGCCGTTATCGTTTTGGGGTTATGCATTAGAGATAGCCGCATTCACTTTAAATAGGGCACCATCTAAATCCGTTGAAACGACACCGTATGAATTATGGTTTGGGAAGAAACCTAAGTCGTCGTTCCTTAAAGTTTGGGGTTGCGAAGCTTATGTAAAGAAGTTACAACTCGACAAGCTAGAACCCAAAGCGGAGAAATGCGTCTTCATAGGATACCCTAAAGAAACAATTGGGTATACTTTCTATCACAGATCCGAAGGCAAAATCTTTGTTGCCAAGAACGGATCCTTTCTTGAGAAGGAGTTTCTCACGAAAGAAGTGACTGGAAGGAAAGTAGAACTCGACGAGGTTAATGAACCTTCTCTCATTGATCAGAGTAGCGCAATGCACGGAAGATGTTCCTGTACAGCACTGCGCCGATAGGAGAGGAAGCAAATGATGATGATCATGAAACTTCGAACGAGGAAGCTATCGAACCTCGCGGATCGACGAGGGAGCGTACCACTCCCGATTGGTATGATCCCTGTCTAAATGTCATGATTGTGGACAAAAATGATGAGGACCCCTGCGACGTATGAAGAAGCAATGGTGAGCCCAGATTCCAACAAATGGCAAGAAGCCATGAAATCCGAAATGGGATCCATGTATGATAACAAAGTATGGACTTTGGTAGACCTACCTGATAGCCGCAAGGCTGTTGAGAATAAATGGATCTTCAAGAGAAAAACGGATGCCGATGGTAATATTACCGTCTATAAAGCTCGACTTGTCGCAAAGGGTTTCCGACAAATTCAAGGAGTTGACTACGATGAGACTTTCTCACCTGTAGCGAAGCTAAAGTCTGTGATGATTTTGTTAGCAATAGCTGCATTTTTCGATTATGAGATTTGGCAGATGGATGTCAAAACGGCGTTCCTAAATGGTGACATTGAGGAAGAGTTGTATATGGTACAACCCAAAGGTTTTGTCGATCCCGAAAATGTCGACAAGGTATGCAAACTTCAGCGTTCCATTTATGGACCGAAGCAAGCATCCCGGAGTTGGAATCTACGCTTTGATAGAGTGATCAAAGACTTCGGTTTTATACGGACTCATGGTGAGGCCTCGTATTTACAAGAAAGTGAGTGGGAGCTATGTAGCGTTCTCGATATTATATGTAGATGACATATTATTGATTGGGAATGATATAGAACTATTAAGCAGCGTTAAAGGTTATTTGAATAAGTGTTTTTCAATGAAAGACCTTGGTGAAGCGAGCGTACATTTTAGGCATCAAGATTTATAGAGATAGATCAAGACGCCTAATAGGCCTTTCACAGAGTACATACCGGACAAGATTCTAAAGAAGTTTAGAATGGATGAAAGCAAGAAAGGGTTCTTGCCAATGTTGCCAGGTAAGGTCTTGAGTAAGACTCAAGGTCCGGCTACGGCAGATGAAAGAGAGAGGATGAGCAAGATTCCCTATGCTTCGGCAGTAGGCTCTCTCATGTATGCCATGCTGTGTACTAGACCGGATATCGCACATGCTGTTAGTTTGACCAGCGAGATATCAAAGTGATCCAGGAATGGAACATCTGGACAGCGGTCAAGAATATCCTGAAGTACTTGAAAAGAACTAAGGATATGTTTCTTTGTTATGGCGGTGACCAAGAGCTCGTTGTAACCGGTTACACCGATGCAAGTTGGAACACCGATCCTGATGACTCTAAGTCTCAGTCTGGGTACGTGTTTATATTGAATGGTGCGGCAGTAAGCTGGAGCAGTTCCAAGCAAGTGCACGGTGGCAAAATCTTCAACAGAATCTGAATATATAGCGGCTTCGGAGGCTTCATCGGAAGCGGTATGGATGAAGAGGTTCATTGTTGAGCTTGGTGTGGTTCCTAGTGCATTGGACCCGTTAGTCATTTATTGTGACAACACGGGTGCCATCGCCAATGCAAAGGAACCAAGGTCACACAAGAAGTCTGAAGCATATCAAGCTGCGTTTTCATTCGATTCGCGAATACATCGAAGATGGTGAAGTAGAGATTTGCAAAGTACACACGGATCCGAATGTTGCGGATCCGTTGACTAAAGCTCTCCCTAGGGCAAAGCATGACCAACACCGGAATGCTATGGGTGTTAGGTACCTTACAATGTAATCTAGATTATTGACTCTAGTGCAAGTGGGAGATCGTTGGAGATATGCCCAAGAGGCAATAATAAAATGGTTATTATAATATCTTTGTGTTTATGATAAATGTTTGCATACCATGCTATAATTGTATTAACCGAAACATTGATACATGTGTGTTATGTAAACAACAAGGAGTCCCTAGTAAGCCTCTTGTATAACTAGCTTGTTGATTAATGGATGATCATGGTTTCGTGATCATGAACATTGGATGTTATTAATAACAAGGTTATGTCATTAGTTGAATGATATAATGGACACACACCCAAATGAGCGTAGCATAAGATCAAGTCATTAAGTTCATTTTGCTATAAGTTTTCAATACATAGTTGCCTTAGTCCTTCGACCATGAGATCATGTAAATCACTTACACCGGAAGGGTACTTTGATTACATCAAACGCCATTGCGTAAATGGGTGGTTATAAAGATGGGATTAAGTATTTGGAAAGTGTGAGTTGAGGCATATGGATCAATAGTGGGATTTGTCCATCCCGATGACGGATAGATATACTCCGGGCCCTCTCGGTGGAATGTCATCCGATTAGCTTGCAAGCATATGAATAGTTCATAAGAGATCACATACCACGCGATACGAGTAAAGAGTACTTGTCGGTAACGAGGTTGAACAAGGTATGGAGATACCGATGATCAAACCTCGGACAAGTAAAATATCGCGAGACAAAGGGAATTGGCACCGTATGTAAATGGTTCAATCGATCACTAAGTCATCGTTGAATATGTGGGAGCCATTATGGATCTCCGGATCCCGCTATTGGTTATTGCTCGGAGAGGAGTCTCGACCATGTCTGCATAGTTCGCGAACCGTAGGGTGACGCGCTTAAGGTTCGATGTCGCATAAGTAGATTTGAATATGGTATGGAGACGAAGTTTGTTCGGAGTCTCGGATGTGATCCAGGATGTCACGAGGAGGTCCGGAATAGTCCGGAGAATAAGATTCATATAAGGGAAGTTGATTTCTGGGTTTTCGGAAATGTTCGGGATTATTCCGGTGTTGACTGGAATGTTCTAGAAGGTTCCGGAAGGGTCCACCATGGGGCCCACGACCTAGGAGGCCCACCGTGGGCCGAGGGGATGCTTCCTGGCCTAATGGGCCAGGGGCACTTGGCCCCCAAGGCCCGAGCCGGCCAACCCCTAGGGTTTCCTAGGGGGGGATCAACTTGGGGGAGGGGAAAGCCCTCTCCCCCCTCTTGGCCGCCGCCCCCCTAACCCTAGATGGGAAAGGGGGCCACCTTGGCCGGCTGCCCCCCTATATAAAGAGGGGAGGGGGTGGCCGGCCACACCCCCCATCCATTGCCTCCTCCTCTGGCCGCCTCTCCTCCACCATACGCCGCTCCGGCTTAGGCGAAGCCCTGCAGCTTTCTTCCTCCACCTCCACCACCACGCCGTCGTGCTGCCTGGACTTGGAGGAGATCTACCACACCTCCGCTGCCCGCCGGAACGGGAGAGGAAGGAGCTTCATCGACACCGTACGCGCGACCGAGTACGGAAGTGTCTGCCGGATTGCAGCACCGGGGACGATCGTCTACACCAACAACGAGATTAATCTCGTAGGCTTTGGAATCTTCAAGGGTTAGTCTCGTCTCCATCTCGTTGCTTCGATCTTGTAGATTAGATCTTGGGTGTTCCATAGATTAGATCTATTGGTTTTATTCGTCTTGCGGTAGGAAAATTTTTGTTTTCTATGCTACGAACCCCATCATTTTGTTACTAACCCACCACCTCGCAACTGGTCGAAATCAGAACCAATCTGAACACCAAAGATACCAAAATTTTTGTCCCATATTCAGGATGGCACCGAGCACTTTAAAAATAGGTGATCATTATGGTTTGAGGTTCAAAGCAGAACAAACAAGAATGATCGTCAACATGCCGCAGCTTGGTGGAGATCGTCCCCGGTTAGCGTTTTTTGTTCGCCAACAACCATAAAAAGATATGTATTCTAGGAGGCACACTCATGCCCCAAACAACGGGAGTATGAACGAGTGCAATCCCCCACATTGTTGACCACAATATAAAAGGATTTGACTGAATACTCCCCAGAAGAAGGATGAAACATTCAAATGGTAGAATCATCCTCACTAGTCAATGAAAGAGAAGACACGAAATTCACAACGCCCGATCATATATTGCACAAAGCTTGGAAATTAGTTATGCGAAAAGATACTTTCAAATCAGACCATCCCACGCACTAGCAATAATGCAGTGATGTTCATTAGCAATAACATAGAGATCCGAAGAGATGATGGCTAAGGTACGGTACCCAAACTACACATCCTCTCAGAAGAGGGCCTTGTGACCTCTACCAACTTTGCACCTATACCAACCTTAGCAAGCATGGGCAAAGGAAGGATTGGCCCAAAAGAAATTATTTGGAGATGGATCTTATTTAGGATCTACAACATGCTTTCAAGTTTTGTTTCCATCCAAGGGGTATCTCCTTACCCAAGAGGCAAGAGGACGAGAGACTAAAATCCCTGATGTTTTGAATACTCATACCACCGAACTCTTTATTTTTTACGAATAAGGTCCCAATTGACCAAAGGATATCTATGGAAACCATTATTGCTATCCTAGAAGAAATGAGCCATCTGAGAATTTATTATTAGGAAACTTAACAACAAGTAAAAGATGCATCAGAATGCTTGCAAAAGTACTAATCGGGCCCTATATGAAAGTAATTTCCCACGCCAGCCCATATACTTACCATAATCTTATTAGAATTATCATAAATACTACTTCCTCCTTTCATCAAAAAAAGTGTCGACGTTTTATCCAAATTTAGATCTATCTATAAAAAAATGTCTAGATATATTCAAATTTAAATAAAATTTCGACATACTTAGAGCAAGTTCAATAGTATAGCCAGTTGATCGCTATAAGCAATATGCCACATCATTTATAGCCAACATATAGCTAGCATGTACAATAGTTGGCTCTAAGAATTAATTTATCAATATATGGCCCACTATTTAGTCTCACAAAGTGTATCAGGAAGACGCGTCTTAGAAATTTGCATTATTGATACACATTCTTTCTCTTCTTCTCTCACTCTAACTAAGCATATATATTATATTTAAATTTTTATAAGCTTTGCTGATTAGATTTTATTGTACTTGCTCTTAATTTTTATGGATAGAGGTGGTTTATCTTTGCAAAGTTTAATTTGCGTGAAAAAATTATGGGCAAAACGTAACATGGGCGTGTCAGTACTCTCGGGTGGTGCGCCGACATGTCACCTCATTGACCACGCTCGTCCCCATTCCCCACCGCGAGCATCGCCTGAGCAGCGCCGCGCCGTGCCGTGCCGAGGAGAGGTCAGTCCAGTCCACGCGGTGTCGTGCGGATCCAGCCTATCCACCACGCCGCGACCTGCGAAACCGCGTACCCCGCGGCACACATCTCACCGGCTCGCTGTCAGTCTGCTGTGGGCGCCCACCCCCTCCCATACCGCGTCCTCGCCCCGCGCCACCTTCCTGGTTCCTGCTTCCTCCTTCGCCCCAGCAGCAGCAGGCCATGGCCGGTCTCGCTTTCTTCCTTGTCCAAAAAGCAACTCCTCCGCGTTCACACCTCGCCATCGCCATGGTCGCCTCAGCGGATCGCACCGTATTTATACCTGTTCCCCATTTCACACCAAGTCAGAATTCATCGCCTCCAACCACAACTCATCGCCTCATCGGACACCCACCTTGCTTCTCCCGTTTCGTTTCCTCTTCTTCCCTCGGTGACGCACCACCCACCGCGACCCGCGCGCCACCCAGCGAGCGTTACCAGCTACCGTGCGGTATATGAGATCCCCATCCACCGCCCGCCCCACCACCGGACTAGGTGGACCAGCTGGGCTTGCTACCGACGACGACTTCGCCTTCTACTACTCCTTCTTCCAGGACGCCGCCGCCGCCTCCCCGCTCGCGCTCGACGAGACCCTCGCCGCCGCCATGCCTAACACCCGCCGGAGGAAGCGCGGAGCGGACGACGCCGCCGCGCCCAACAGCCAGGACGACGGGCCGGAAAGGAAGCGCTCCATCGCCAAGATAATCACCTCCCTCGCCGCGCTCGACGCCGAGGGCCACGCCGACAGCGCCGGCGCCGCGGACGCCTCCCGCCGCGAGCTCGCGCTGCTCGAGTCCAACGCCGACAGCAAGTCGCAGGCCATGATGGACTACTACGCCAAGATGGAGGGCAGCTTCCACGCCGACGCCGACTCCGAGGCCGCCGCCCGCTCGCGCCTCTCCGCCTCCGCCGCGGCCACCGCGGCCGTCGCCGCCGTCGAGGAGGCCGCCGCGGCCGCCACCGCCACCAACACAACCGCGTCCGCCTCGCCGCCGCGGGCGGGGCACCACCAGCGGCGCCTCTGGGTCAAGGACCGGTCCCAGGCCTGGTGGGACCGCTGCAACAGCCCCGACTTCCCCGAGGCGGAATTCCGCCGCGCCTTCCGGATGGGGCGGGAGACCTTCGACATGATCTGCGACGCGCTGGGCGCCGCCGTCGCCAAGGAGGACACCATGCTCCGCGCCGCCATCCCCGTCCGCCAGCGCGTGGCCGTCTGCATCTGGCGCCTCGCCACGGGCGAGCCGCTCCGGCTCGTCTCCAAGCGCTTCGGCCTCGGCATCTCCACCTGCCACAAGCTCGTGCTCGAGGTCTGCGGCGCCATCAAGTCCGTCCTCATGCCGCGCTTCCTGCAGTGGCCCGACCAGGCCGCCGCGGGCACCTTCAAGGACGGCTTCGAGCGCTCCTTCGGCGTCCCGGGCGTCATCGGCGCCATGTACACCACCCACATCCCCATCATCGCGCCCAAGATATCCGTCGCCGCATACTTCAACCGCCGCCACACGGAGCGCAACCAGAAGACATCCTACTCCATCACGCTCCAGGGCGTGGTCGGCCCCGACCGCGCCTTCACCGACGTCTGCATCGGCTGGCCGGGCTCCATGCCCGACGACCAGGTGCTCGAGAAGTCCATGCTGCACCAGCGCGCCGCCGCCGGGATGATGCACGACGCATGCCTCGTCGGCGGCGCCAGCTACCCGCTCAACGACTGGGTGCTCGTGCCCTACACGCACCAGAACCTCACCTGGACGCAGCACGCATTCAACGAGAAGGTCGGAGACATCCGCAACGTCGCCGTCGACGCATTCGCGCGACTCAAGACGCGATGGGCCTGCCTCCAGAAGCGCACCGAGGTCAAGCTGCAGGACCTCCCCGTCGTCCTCGGCGCATGCTGCGTCCTCCACAACATCTGCGAGATGCGCCGGGAGGAGCTCGAGCCGGAGACGCCATTCCCCCTTGTCGACGACGACACCACGCCGGAGAACCCCGTGCGCTCTGAGACCGCCAAGCAGGCCAGGGACAGCATCGCGCACAACCTCCTGCACCGCGGATTCGCAGGCACCACATTCTTCTGACGGATCACAGCACAGACATCTTCGGTTTTCTCCCGTACAAATCAAATTGAATTAAATTAAACAACTACTTAGCGAATTCTCATTCTTTTAGCTATAGGATAGAAACATTTTGGTAGGATTGCTGCACGACGTTCAGAGGAATGTCCTGTAAACATCCTGTGATAAAATTGGGCAGGAACTGTTTGTTTAATCTTTGAAGATATATACATTTTAATTTACACACGGGAATATACAAATATTGAATTGTTTTAATTGAAGAACATTGCCGGCTCGTTCAGTCCCTCTGCACTGTGCTGCGTGTCGTTCTCTGTTACCGACGTGAGCTAGCACCCATCTATTGTTACTGTACTTGATTGCCTGCAATCTGCAACTGTTTGAGTGTACGCCTTGTCTCTCAGATCAAATGAACAATCCCGTTATCTCTAAAACATCATTCGACGCTCTTTGGGATAATCTGTTGGAGCGATGCCGGTCGACTATATCCTCTCAGTCTTTGCTTAAACATTTAGCTCGATGCGTCGATTCTGCATGATTTAAACTTATCAAGATGGTGTAATCCTAGCAGGTTCGTGCCTTCACATTTCCTTGTTTCAACAAAGTGCATTCGATGGTTTGTACTGCCACCGACGAGGAAAGGGAAAAGTTCAGGCAACCCCGCCATTCTTCTTCCTGGCAAACAAAGTTTGGTGGGCCTGGCTCACTGGTTGGCAGCCCGTGCGAGCATATTGCCGGTCTTTCATCTTTTTTGCATATAAGCCCGGCCTAGCGCATTAAAAAGGCCTGTATGCATTACTGGATTCCCTGTGTCCATCATGCAGGCCATTTTCGGGAGGTGGCAATTTGGCTCATAGGAGCAAATGCTCTCATTATATAAAATAATTAAAAAACAATTTTAAGAATGTAAAAAAATTCTGATAGAAATATTTTGGTGTACATCGTGACATTCTATGTTAGTGCACAAATTTTCGCGGAGAAACAACATTTTATATGGCGTGTACAAAAAAGACAAAAAAAAATCCTGTACGTAGTCGTGTTATAGCATCAAAACTTGTCTTTTTTACAGGAGCCACAATTGTTTTTAGATTTTTTTGAAAACTTGTGTACCAACATAAAATGTCTAGATGTACATGTAAGAATTTAGTTTAGAATTTTTTGACACTTTGAAATGTGCATTCACATAATGGGAGCATATGCTCCTATGAGCCAAAGTGCATTTCCCGCCATTTTCGCAGATTCAATGGGAACAAATTCATGAAAACAATATATATTTGTTGAGTACCACTAGCTAAAGACCGATCTTCGTAAAGGGAAGGGTCGTCCCACGCGTCACACTACAGATCAACACGTGGCAGTCCAGGCGAAGGGAGCACTACTTCGGCACCATAGACTAGGAAGAACGGAGTTTCTTCCGTTGATGCGTTTGATGTTGTCCGTAAGCCCCATAACACGGAGGGTAACTCGTCGACCCAAGCGTGTCTTGCTTTTTCGAGTGGTGCCAACGACATTTCTTGATGCCATTGCATATGAGGTTGTTTGCTTTTTTTGACTTGGCCGTTGGTTTGTGGATGTGCGACAAACGCAAACTGCAGCTTAATGCCTACACCTTCACAATAATCCTTAAACTCTCGGAAGGTGAAGTTGCTGCCATTATCCGTGACTATGCTGTTAGGGACGCCGAAACGAAAAACTATACTTTTGATGAAGTTTACCATTGATGTTGCATCTGCCGAAGTTACTAGTATTGCTTTAATTCACTTGTTGAATCTGTCGACTGCTACAAGAAGATAAACGTGTCCTCCTGGCCAAGATTTATGTAATTTTCCCACCATATCTAGTTCCCATTGAGCAAAAGGCCACGCCAAATGTATTGGTATTAATTCTGCTGCTGGAGAGTGAGATTTAGATGCAAATCTTTGGCAGGCTTCACAAGGGCGCACGATTTTCTTCGCATCCTTTATGGCTGAAAACCAGTAAAATCCAGCTCGAAAAGTTTTGACTGCTATTGCTCGACTGCTTGCGTGATGGCCACATATCCCTTCATGTATGTCCTTGATACGTCTCAAATGTATCTATAATTTTTGATGCTCCATGCTTGTTTTACACCAATTCATATGTGTTTTGTTTACACTTCGTTGCATTTTTACATGATTTTCGGCACTAACCCATTAACAAGATGCCATAGTGCCTGTTCCTTGTTTTCTGCTGTTTTTGTATTTTAGGAAAGTTGTACAGGAAATATTCTCGGAATTTGACGAAACAAAAGCCGAAGTCAATATTTTACCGAAACGAAGACGAAGTCCGGAGGGAGGACGAAGAGGCGCACTAGGGCGCCCAGACCACCCCTAGGTGTTGCCTGGAGCTAGCCCGCGCCTAGGGTAGGTGTGGGGCCCACAGGCACCCCACCAACGGCGCCAATTGACGAGGGATTAACTCGTCAATGTCTACATATTGTAGACTTAGGGTTTCAACAGAACAAAGGTGCTCAACTCAAAATTATGGTGGCTAGGGTTACAATGATTTCGGTCTCTTCTTCCTCCCTCGGCTTCCCCTTTGTATAGGAGGCGAAGCCGAGGCTTTCCGTGTCATACAAGATACAAACAGTGGAGCCGCATTGGGATTTTCCTATATTGATACAAATTTCCTATTACAACTCTACTTTCCTAACCCGAAAGCCTTCAACCTTCTGGGCCTCTAAAGTTTTGAGTCCATGGGCTTCATACTTTCCTATAGACTCAGGGTACTTATTTGTCATGCCTGTTAGGCATACCTATGTCACCTACATCTTCCACGCTAATGGAATCTATTCACACATGAAAGGAGAATAGCATAACAATATCATAATAACAAAGTAAATGGAGTTCATCTTGATATTACCGTAGCAAGCCACAATAGTTGAAGATCAAATCAAATACAAACTAGGATGGAATAGAGGTTTCAAGCCATAATCTTACAAGTATGAATCTCTCTCAGTACAAGTGGTGTAGTGGATGAGGTGGTGATCTTGGCGATATTGATCGTCGGTAGAGTCGAGGATGGTCTTCTCCTTCTTCAGATCTGATCTCTTATGTTCTGGTGCACTGGTGGCTGTCATCTTGTGTTTTTTCGTCGATATCCCTTTACAGAAAGGGTTTGGTTTGATAAGGCGAAGGCGGCGTCAGTCAGTACGGACGGACGGTACGGGCAAGCCCCGCCCGTACCGATGCCCGTTAAAGCCCCTGTGTCGCTAGGATAGATTTGGCCTCAAAATGAAATATCTTTATTTTGTTGCAATTATCCCATAAATGTCCTTGGATCCTCCAGATATGATGGTTTCCTGAAATACATAATTAAGAACAAGGTTTCCCTTGGATCGCGATATTAACGTGAGTTGAAACACAAAGTCCAACGAAAACCCAATAAAACCAATAGATAGGTGATGGAAAATCCGTAGTAAAATGCATTGAAATTTGGAGCTATCAACATCCCCAAGGTTAGCTGTT
Source organism: Lolium rigidum (assembly GCF_022539505.1). Taxonomy (NCBI): domain Eukaryota; kingdom Viridiplantae; phylum Streptophyta; class Magnoliopsida; order Poales; family Poaceae; genus Lolium; species Lolium rigidum. Next base: position 11,238 of record NW_025900401.1, on the reverse strand, counting down.
ACTCGCCCTCGAGTGACAAAGTGATAAAAGAGTAATAGCGAGAAATAAAGCTTGAGTAGAAGAGCTCACAAGTTCGAAGCAATATTAAATTCATCTTGAAAACCTTGCAACTTCAAACGATCATAAGATATTCAAATGGTTGCACCTAATGTCGCGTCCTAGCCACATATAGCTCATCAATCAAAATAAATATTTAAACCTATAGAAAGTGTCAAGAGTTTGACTAGGATCGCCAATGCATTGCTTTAGTGCCTCTCTTATTATTGAGAGTAAAATTGGAATTTTAAGAATCCTTTGATCAAATTAAGGATGCACATGTATAAGTCAAAAGAGAATTAATCTTAGAGAACATCATGGGGTGGCCCTCCAACTAATGGGAATCCCTCTGGGAGGGCTCCATTAAGGTGGGCTGCATCTTTTATTAATAAATAAATATATATTTAATATTAATGAATTAACATATAATACATATTATTTAACTCCCGATGATCCGAGACACCCGTCATATGTCGTATCACTCTGAACATCCTTCGAATTCTCCTGGAACCCTTTTCGGTTCTCTCTTCTCTATTCTCCGGTATTTCGAGTTAATCCAAAACTATCTTAAGTTTCATACCATTAAGTGTGTTTCCCTACGGTTCGAGAATGACAAAGACATGATCGAGACATCTCTCCGATCAATGATCACCAGGGTGTTCTGGAGAACAATAGCAATCCCTATGCATTCTACGAAGATGGGATCATCGTTTGGACCACTACGTTGTATCTGATTCCCCTTGTTGCTTTGATATCGGCTCTCGTACGAGACTTGATCGTCGATATCATAATACCTAGTCCGGTCTCGTTATCAAAAAGGCAATTCAACTCGTTTCGTTAGGTTCCATCCTCATGACCTAGTCATGTGTAGCAACTTGGATGTAATCTCACCGAGTGGGCCCATTGTATGTTCTGGCACACGGATGGACAAATCTCGCTATTGACTCATAGCCTCAACCCATCCCATTGGATAACCAACTACACCTTTATGATCACCCTATTACGGTGTGACAGTTGATGCAGTTAAAGCGGCCTCCAGTGATAGTGATTACATATGATCTCACGGTATAAGGATTAGGTTACTACGCTTTCATAACCATCTTAACGTTGAACTTGATGTGAATTTGATCGCATTACAATGCTTATATTTGGGAATGTTCATCATATCATTCACTTAATGATATGACTCCATTGTCAATGACTTGTGTGTCCATGGTCAGGAAACCTCGATCATCGATTGACCTCAATGAACTAGTTTGTGAATGTTCACTTGGTACCCTGGTTTGTTTACAATACCACATGTGTATTAATGTTTTCGATTAATACAATTATAACATGACACAAAACTATTATGAACTATTGATATATAATAATAAACACATCCTCATCTTGCGGCATGTAAGAATCTTTGATACGTCCAAAACGTATCTACTTTCCCGAACACTTTTGCTATTGTTTTGCCTCTAATTTGTGTATTTTGGATACAACTAACACAAACAAACGCTGTTTTCAGCAGAATTGCCCTGATGTCTTATTTTTGTGCAGAAAATCAACTTTCAGGAAAATCCCCGGAAATAATTGCAATGGGCCTATTTTCATAGAAAACTTACGGAGCCAGAAGACGAGACGAAGGGGGGGCATGAGGGGCGCCCACCATATGGCGACGCGGTGGGCCCCTGGGCCGCGCCGCCCTATGGTGACGCCGCCTCGGCCTGCCCCCGACGCTCCCCTCTGGACTACTTAAAGCCCTTGACCTAAAAACGCACGGGGGTTTGACCAATTTGCCAGAAGACATCCAGAACTCCGCCGCCATCGCGAAACCCAATCTCGGGATCAGAAACTCTGTTCTGGCACCCTGCCGGGACGGGGGATTGGAGGAGATCATCGCCATCATCACCACCGACGCCTCTCCATCGACCATCCATGTTTCCCCCATCTATGTGTGAGTAAATCCCTCGCTGTAGGCTGAAGGGGATGGTAGGGATTGGATGAGATTGTTCATGTAATAGCCATAAGATTGTTAGGGCATAGTGCCTAGTATCCGTTGTTGGTACTTTTATGATATTGTTGCAACTTGTTATGCGTAATGCTTGTCACTAGGGCCCGAGTGCCATGATTTCGGATCTGAACATGTTATTGATTCATGATGATATTCATTGTTTTATGATCTTACCTGCAAGTTGTATACACATATTGCTGTTCGGAACCCGAGGCCCCAAAGTGACGAAATTGGGACAACCGGAGGAAGGTCTGTGATATGAGGATCACATGTGTTCACGGAGTGTTAATGCTTTGCTCCGGTACTCTATTAAAAGGAGTACCTTAATTACCAGTAGTTTCCCTAGAGGCCGTGGCTGCCACCGGCTGGTAGGAAAAAACATGTTGTGCAAGTTTCTCATTGCGAGCACGTACGACTATATACAGAACACATGCCTATGGTTATTTAGTACTTGGATACTGTTTTATTATTATCTGCAAATGCCTTGCCTTGATTATTACATGAGTTATCTTATCCATGCAGCGCCCGTTCATCCATCCCTATGCCTACAGTATTTTAATCATGCTGCTTATATTTCACTACTGCTACTGCTATAAAATTGTTGCTACCGATAAATTATTGCGAGCAAGTCTGTTTCCAGGTGCAGCTGAATTGACAACTCCACTGTTAAGGCTTACAAATATTCTTTGGCTCCCCTTGTGTCGAATCAATAAATTGGGTATTACTTCCCTCGAAGACTTTGCGATCCCCTATACTTGTGGGTCATCAAGAGTATTTTCTGGCGCCGTTGCCGGGGAGCATAGCTTTATTTGCAAGTTCACCTGAATTGATATTGTTCGCTGCAAATCCTCCATCATGGGTAAACCTCGCGATGCTAAAGTTGCCATATTACCATCCACTACAATAAAAGGTACAACTCTGAGTACCTCTGATGCTCTTGATTCACCATCTGTGATAAGTCAACTTGTTTCACCACCACAAGCTTCACATACTGGTACTTCTGCTGAATCTGAAAATTCCTATTATAATCTTGATGATGCTTCTATTGTTCTTGATGATAATGGTTCATTAGGTTCTTTTCTAGATGCTACAATTGCCAGGTCTAGACAAATTGAAAATACTGTTACACCTGATAATTCACCTGAGTCTGTTGAACACTCTAGTGATGATCTTGATGAAGATTATGTGGAACTTGATGGTGATTTTATTGATAAATGTAATGCTACTACTGATGCAAGTAACATTAAAAGGCTTCTTGCACAACGTGTTGTTAGATATAAACTGTCCCCTGATCCTAAATTTGCCACATCTCCTATAAACATTAAGGATAAGGATTATGATTTTCTCTTGATTTATCTCATATATCTATTGTTGAGAAAATACCTTTTTGTGGTACTGAAAAAGAAAGTGTTGTAGAGCACATGATTGAGCTTTCTACTTTGAGTAGCTTGTTTTCTGATGATACCAAGAAGCGTACTTATTTTGTTGCTAAATTTTTTCCTTTCTCATTAAAGGATGATGCTAAAACTTGGTATAATAGTTTGCCTCCTGATTCTATTGATAGTCCAAATGGTTTGCTTGATGTTTTCTTTCGAAAATATTTTCCTGCTAGTGCTCAACATATTGCCTTGCAGAAAATTTATAGTTTTGACCAGGAAGATGGAGAGAAATTTCCTGAAGCTTGGGCAAGGTTTTGCTTTCTTCTTAGAGCTCGGCCTGGACATGATTTGGAAAAGCATGACTTACTTGATATATTTTATAGTGGACTAACCATTGAGTCTAGGGCATACCTGGATAGTTGTGCTGGTTGTGTTTTCAGGAAAAGAACTCCAGACGAAGCTGAAGAATTATTGGCTAGAATAGGCAAAAATCATGATGATTGGACTACACCTGAACCAACCCCAACACCAATATTGAAGAAGAGGGGTATGATTAAATTAAATGATGAAGATATGAGGGAAGCCAAGAAATCTCTTAAAGAGAAATTTATTAAATCTGAAGATGTGAAGAATTTACCCCCCATAGAAGATTTATGTAAGATAACTCCCCCTTCATCCACGATGAGGTACATTCTCTTCAACGCTTTGATAAAGAAGATATTCCTTACTCAAAACCTCCTGATCAATGTTTAGATGAGTTTGATAATTATGTTGTTAAGCAAGATAATTTTAATATGAGAGTAGAGAATCATCTAATGGAAAATTCTCAAGCTATTAGTAAATTGCATGATATTGTGGAGAGAACCTCCAATGATGTTAAGATGCTTGTTAAACATTTTCATATGGTTCAAACTCAAATTGATCAACTCACTAAAGTGCAAAATGACTTGTTAAAAAATGCTTCTAAAGAAAAACATTCTTATGAAGTAACAACTAGAGGTGGTGTTTCTACTCAGGATCCTCTATATCCTGAGGGGCATCCCAAAAGAGTTGAACAAGATTCTCAACGAACTAAAGAAATTAGCGCTCCTTCTAAGAAAAAGAAGAAGAAACATAAAACTGTTGTAGAATCCTCTGAGCCTGTTAATGATCCTAATAGTATTTCTATTTCTGATGCTGAAACTGAAAGTGGTAATGAACATGATAAAGATAATGATAAGAATGATGTTTCTGATAAAGAAGAGGTTGAAGATGAACCTGAAAAGCATGTTAAAAATAAAAAGTACACTAAAGAAGATTTTATTGCTAAGAAAATGGTAATGAGAGAGAACCTTGGGTTCAAAAGCAAATGCCTTTTCCTGCAAAGAAACTAAAATCAAAGGAGGAAGAACACTATAATAAATTTTGTGATTGGATGAAACCTTTGTTCTTGCAAATCCCTTTGACTGATGCTATTAAATTGCCTCCTTATTCGAAGTATATGAAAGATATTGTCTCTAACAAAAGGAAAATTCCTAATGAGGAGATTTCCACTATGCTTGCTAATTACTCTTTCAATGGCAAGGTTCCAAAGAAGCTGGGAGACCCAGGTATACCGACTATACCTTGTTCCATCAAGAATAATTATGTTAGAACTGCTCTATGTGATTTGGGAGCAGGAGTTAGTGTTATGCCTTTTTCTCTTTACAAGAGAGTTTATTTAGATAAGTTGATACCAACTGATATATCTTTGCAAATGGCTGATAAATCTATTGATGTTCCTGTTGGTATATGTGAGGATGTTCCTGTTCAAGTTGCTAATAATTGCTTAATATTAACTGATTTTGTTGTGTTGGAAATGCCTGAAGATGATAATATGTCTATTATTCTTGGAAGACCTTTTTTTCTTAACACTGCAGGGGCTGTTATTGATTGCAATAAAGGAAAAGTTACTTTCAATGTTGATGACAAGTAGCATACTGTTTATTTTCCCAAGAGGATTGATAAAGTATATGGAGTTAATACAATTTCTAATTTGAGAACTATCAAAGTAGGAGTTATTGATTGTCCTATATATGAGCCTAAACAAGGATATCAAAATATTATGATTGGATCCGTATCAATACAATACAATATAAGGTAACATGATTGATTTGAGGTTTATTTCTTCTTATGTCATGTAAAAATTATTTGGTGGCAAGACTTGATCAACCTTGTTAACAAGTACATTTCATATACATAGAAGAGCTAAACAACATTTCTTTCTTTCTCCACACTTGTTTACTTGCTGTAGTACTACTTGTTTTGCAAGATGCTTTAGTTGTTTAGAAGTTTGGAAATCTTTTTCTGTCCTGAAATAGCTATTTTAACACCCAGAAATGTGCATTTTTCGAAGTTTTCAAAAAATTACAAAAATTATATCACTGGTCCTATTTTTCAAAATGCAACCTGGGAGTGCCTGGGGCTGACCAGTGGGGCACCCCAGGGCTGCCCCCCATGAGCCGGCGCGGCCAAGGAGGGGGGCGCGCCACCCTGTGGTGAGGGCCCCACCTGGCCCTCCACTCACTCATCCACCTACCACTCCACTCTCTTTCACGGGAAAATACACCACCATTGTTCAAACCCGAGCTTCTTGCTGTTCTTGCTCGAGATTTTTCGATCTCCTTGCTCAGCCCATCTCTGCTGCTGAGATTTGGAGCATTTGCTCTCCGGTATGTGACTCCTCCGATTATCCAAATAGAATTTTGTTTAGTTGAGTATATCTTGAGTATTTTGCTGCTGTAGGTGACATGTAAAGTGAGCTTGCATGCTTGTTCTAAGTTGTAAAAATTAGTTTTGATGCATGTTTGTGCAGTGACCCAGCATACCACTGCATGTTGTAGTATACAAGTCGTTGATATGATCTTTGTGAAGGGACTTCTTCACAAATTTCCATATCCGTCAGAGTGTTACAACAGAAACATTGCAGGTCATAACACTCCATATATTATTACAAACATTGTCTTAACAAGTTGGTATTCTCACAGGTCCTATGAGAACACCCTAAGATACTACTTAAGTACGATTACAACTTATAACCATACATAAAAGAGGTCAACAACTTATTTAGGTAAGTTCTACGTTGCTCGGCTCTATGATGCTAGGGTATATCACTACTCCTCCACCTCCATGTCATCGGGTCCGTAGACTATCCCATAGTCTACTCCTTCCACTCCGCCGGTAAGATCGGGTTCCTCGTAGACCAGCTCGTAACTTCCTTCTGGTGCTCCATTGTTGATGGCCTCCACTTCCGGATCACAGTCTAGCAAGGGTGTCGAAAGAAAGTGAGTACAGAGGTACTCAGCAAGTTCTAAAAGGGTAAAAGGTGTTTGATGCACTAGCTACGACCATTGATCAGGAAATCACAGGTCAATGCATGTTTTGAAATCATTTCTTCAAAAGGTTGCTTTTATTATGAAAACTATGCCCGTCAGTCTTCACGGAGTTGACCGAACTTCATGGAGTTCCTTTCCTGCCGCGTTCGCAGCTTCCTTCCCGAACAAGGAGTGACAGACCACAATTTGATACACTCTGCAGAGGTGCGTTACTTTTCCCACAAGAGATCCCACCCTTTTTGCCATCCGCGAGGACTTGCCCCCGTTCACACTTCCTTTGGTGTGAGGCCGGTATAAAGATCCAAGCCCACACCGCCTTCTCCGCGACCGCAAACCCACCCTTTTGTCCGACCGTACACCCCCGGTAGACTTCTCCCGATAATACGGCTTTACTCACGGTGTACTCCGGACAATCCATCATAGACCGTAGAGCTAACATCACTAATGGATGGGGATTTAAAAGGCTATCCCAACCTACGGCAGTGCCTCCAACACCCCGCACCTCTACCAGTCCGTTGGCGTGCAGAAGGGAAAAGATACGGCTGGCTTCACTAGAGCCATTATAGATCTCATGGTTAACGCGGTTTGTACGGCGCTAGAATCACTGGACGGCATTGGTGGTTAATCCTAGGTTAATATAACCCATGCAATGGAACCTCCACCATATCAACACATACCATGGTTCCATTGCCAGCCACATAGTCATATTCATAGTTGGAAAGTAACATTTTATTTGCGATGCAGGAATGATAAGTATATAGCTTTGAATTAAAGTAATAGAAAATACTCAAGTTGGTATGAGCAAGGGTGAACTTGCCTGTGGACTGCGAGATAGTGCAGTTCAATGCAGTTGATGGAAACTGGACCTCGGGTTCTGTAAGAAGCATCATTGTCCGGTAAGGACAATGTTATAAAAATCCAAATAATGCAGTCATGTATGTATTATTTTATGTGGAATCCCTTTACCCCAATGAGTTATTACAATTTAGGGTTGAGTTAAGATTTATGCCTTTGGCAGTAACTTGCAATTGCTTTAATGTGTAAACCACTTTAATTCTCATAAAGTAAAATAATTCAAAGTAAAACTACTTTACTTGGTGATTCATTATTCATTCCAAAAATGAGTTGAAATAATAGAGTTGTCTCTATATTTTTGGAATAAATTGGGAATAAAGTATTTTTCTTTGAAAAATACCTTTCTCAATAGAAATGACTTGGAATAATAGAATTTCATTTTGAAATGTTTGAAAATAAGTATTTGAACTTATTTGAGATTTTTCCTTGATTTTTAAATACAAGGAAATAATAGTTTGAAATTCCAAGTTTTTATTTTAAATTCATCAAATTCATAAATTTGAATTTGTTTCTTAAATTCTATTTCATATTTTATTCTAGTTAAGAATAATTTTTCATTCACAAATCCAATTTTTAATGGATTTTTAGAGTTGTATTTTATTTACTAAAAATTGTGAAATTCTGGCCTTTTTCTTATTTGTAAAATGACCAGAATACCCCTGGCCCCTATTGGGCCAGCCCATTAACCTAAGCCCATGGGACAGCCCACTAAGGCGTGCCCCATAGCGGTTCGGTGGCGCCGAAGCGGCCCACCTCGCTCACTTACGCGTCTCTCTCACTCGCTCGCCCTAACCCTAATCTCTGGCGACTCCCGTGGCGATGGCGTCACCGCCATGGCCGCCGCCGTGCTCCGGCCATCTCCGTGCTCCCCTTGCTTAGCCACCTACCAGATCCGGACCGCCGCGAGACGATCTATCGATCTGTCCGCGTGGTTTCTCCGATTACCTCCTCTCTGGATCCACTGGAGAATCGCCTCGGCGATTTGGTGGTCTCCGGTGAACTCTTGTCCTCGTCGTCGACGTGCGTGCCCCTTGAGACCGACCTGGCGCAGGTGCTGCTCACAGTACCTGTGCCGTCGTCTCCGTGTCGTGCTGCTGTGGTGGTGTTCGTGCTCGTCGGCGTAACGCCGGTGTCTACCCTGGGTCTTGCAGCTGCTATGGCCGCCTCGCCATGCCATAGCCTCTGCCACCAGGCGCATGTAAGTGATCTGCTCCTTCTCCTTCTCTTCTCCATGCATGTGCGCCTCCCAAGCTAGTGTGCTTCTTCTTCCTCCTGTTCTCATGCTCTCTGGTGATCCTGTGATCATACAGAGCCTTGCAATTGCTGCCTAAGCTACCTGTGCTTCCATTTTCTGCAAGCTATGGCCAATCTACCAATTTCTGGTACTGGCAAGTGCTACCTTGCTTGCTGTACATGCCATTTGTTGATTGCCTACTGCTCCTAGCATTCTCTGATCTTTCTATGCTATCCTGTACTTGCTTACAAGCTTGCTATACCATGCTGTTCATGCTTATGGGCTTGCTATGCTTACTGGCAATCTACACTTGCTTGTTTAGGTGTACTGCTGTGCATCAGTGACACTTGTGAGTGCCAGTGGTGCCTGTGAGGTGCTTCTATGCTTTCTGTGTAAGCCAATGATCCATTTCTTGTTGGCTAGCTTATCTGTGTGGCTTGACTTGGTTCAATTGATCCATTTGATCAATTAAATGCCAGTGCTTGGTTGCTGATTCATCCTGTGGCTAAGTGAATCATTTTCCTTGTTGATGCTGATGCTCAAGCATCACTATGCTTACTGTATACATGTGCTGTTGCTTATCCTAGCTCACTGGACTTGATCCAGTGGCTATGTTGCAGTGACTTGTGCTGTGTTGCCTCACAGTGTGCTACTGTCAATAAATAGCATGGATTTTTTACATATTCATGCTTGAATAAATTGATTCATGATGAACTGTTTATGCAGTGATGATTTAAATTACTTGCTTGTATATGAATTTGTTGTTCATGATTATTTAACAAGCAAATGAATCTGAATCCAACTCTGGATAATGATGCTATGTATTTGGTTTTACTTTAAATGGTGCTAAGTGTGATGTGACCTCAGTAGCCTTGCTACTGATTGGTTGCTCACCTGTTTGATTGGATCTTGTGGGCTACTCAACTTTGCTTGCATGTTTGGGGATCATACTAGATATGAATGCCAATATGCTTGCCTGATGAAATCTAGGGTTTTACTGATGGTTATGTGCCTAGGATTTTCTGTGTAGTCTTTACTAGCTGCTAATTATTGCAATACATCTACTGGTGCTATCTGTGCATAAGATCTTGCTTCTGTGCACAAGATCTGTATCTGGATGGTTTCTATTTTGGTGGCTTTTTAGACTAGCAGTGATCCTTTGTGAAAACCAAGTGATGATTCACCCTGTTGAGCATCTGCTCAATCCCATGACTGTGTCATGCATGATTTATGGATTAGATCCATTGGATCTTCTCCAGGAACTTGGTATACCTTGTTCCAGCTCCTAGAGTGAAATGTTTTGTTGTTGCAGACTTGTGGTTGATTTCACAGCCCTTCACCTCCAGATCTTGGTTGATCTTCTAGGTCACCATGATTTCTGGTGGTTGAGGGTTTGTGTGTGTTGGTTCTGTTCTTGAGCAAGAACTGGATGAACTCTGTGTTGCTCTAACTTCACCCTTACCTGGTGAATTTCTTATCTGGTCGACTGGTCATTGTTCTAGGGTTTGTGTTGCTTTTATATGAGCCCTACTTCTATTCTGCCATGACACACAAGCCTGACTTGCTTTGTGACTAAGCCCTTGCATGGCCTTGCTGTGACTTGCCCAGCTCAAGCTCTCATATGCTGAAACTTGAGCCCTCTGTGGTGCTCAGTCTTGGTCTGCTTGATCCTATCATGTGCTTTCCAGGCTTTGGACAAGCACAAGTGTGCAGTGGCAGTGTACTCTGTCCAAACTGAATTTTCTAACACTTAACATTCTGGCTAGCACTTGTGATTCTATTTTGCAGGTTTTGAAGTTGAATATGACCAGAAGATATTCTTCAAGGCATTTAGTCTAGGTTTTAGTTTAGGACAATATTGTAATTTTTTTTTCATTTATGTTTATTATTCATCAATTCTTGTATCAAGAATATTGTAAAGACAATGTAATTTGTGTTGTGTATCAATAAAGCTCAAGTTTTTGTTTATGAGCTTTTGAGTTATATAATGTTTATATTCTGGATTAAATATTGTATTTAATATTCAATTTGAAATTCAAAGTCATTTGAATTCTTATGTTGTAATTGAATTGTGAATTCAATATTCATAGTGCTTATTGCTTATTGTTCAATGTATTATCACTTGTCAAATGAGTTCATTCCCCAAATCAACAAGATACAAAAGAGATCATGTCGAAATTTCTCTAACTCACATTGCCTAACCCTAAGTGCAAAATGAGAGAGAACCTCGATCCCTCTTAGGTTTAGTTGCAATAAGGCGCGAAAATTTCCCCCGTTTTGCGATGAAATGCACATACCATTTCTAAATCTACCCTTCGTTGTTCCTATGTTCTGGGTTATTACAGCCTCTCCCCCTAACGGAAACTTTGTCCCGAAGTTAAG
>NW_025900400.1:0-10156 GCF_022539505.1 Lolium rigidum | reverse complement strand
TGCAATACTTGTTTTTACTATTTTCTCTCGCAAACAATCATCTTCCACACAATACGGTTAATCCTTTGTACGTTACGGCAAGCCGGTGAGATTGACAACCTCACTTTGTTTCGTTGGGGCAAAGTACTTTGGTTGTGTTGTGCGAGGTTCCACGTTGGCGCCGGAATCTCGGTGTTGCGCCGCACTACATCCCGCCGCCATCAACCTTCAACGTGCTTCTTGGCTCCTCCTGGTTCGATAAACCTTGGTTTCTTTTCGAGGGAAAACTTGCTCGCTGTGCGCATCATACCTTCCTCTTGGGGTTGCCCAACGAACGTGTGAAATACACGCCATCAAGCTCTTTTACGGCGCCGTTGCGGGGACCGAAGAAAGGCTACACCACAAAGATTTCTAACTCCCACGTCAACTACGCGCCAGCTCTTTTTCGGCGCCGTTCGGGGAGATCAAGACACTGTTGCAAGGGGAGTCTCCACTTCTCAATCTCTTTACTTTGTTTTTGTCTTGCTTTATTTTATTTACTACTTTGTTTGCTGCACTTATATCAAAACACAAAAAAATTAGTTGCTAGCTTTACTTTATTTACTGTCTTGTTTGCTATATCAAAAATACAAAAAAAATTTAGTTTACTTGCATTTACTTTATCTAGTTTGCCTTATTTGCTATCGCTAAAATGAGTAATCCCGAAGTTGAAGTTCGTTCATTTAAGCAACAAGGGGGAGAATGTTTAAAAGATGCTTGGTATAGAATTAGTGATGCCCATAATAGGTGCACTAAGAAACACTCCACTACTATTCTACTCGGGAATTTTTATGTTGGTATCTCTAGTCTGGAATAGATATGTTCTTGATTGTCTCGCGGGAGGTAACTTTCTAGGTGCTCCGCTTTAGAAACTAGCTGCATTATTGAGAGTTTATTTGGAACACCACCTGTTAATGAAACTAAAAGTGAAACCTCCCTTGAGGATGTTATGAAAAAATTGGAAACCATAGAGAAAAATTGTAGTGTTGAAACTAAATTGGAAATATTACTTGATAATACTTGATAAACTTGATAAAATCCTAGGAGGAATTAATGAAAGAATTGCTACTCTAGAAACTTGTGCTATCCATGATAATCAAACCCATAGAATTGGTAAACTTGAAGAAGCTATGGGAAAATTGGGTTCAACTTTTTCTTCTCTTAAATTTAATGAGAAAGCTTATGTGGGTAAGGAGCAAAAATTCATGTATGTCTCTAAGGTGCCTAAACCAAAGAATTACTATAGGCCTAAAATTGATAAAACTCCCAACACCGCTGGTAATGATGTTGATGCTTCGTCTCTTGATGTTACTTGAGATACACTTTCTGCGCCTAGCTGAAAGGCGTTAAGAAAGCGCTTATGGGAGACAACCCATGTTTTTACTCCGGTATTTTTGTTTTATATTTGTGTCTTGGAAGTTGTTTACTACTGTAGCAACCTCTCCTTATCTTATTTTTATGTTTTGTTGTGCCAAGTAAAGTCTTTGATAGAAAAGTAAGTACTAGATTTGGATTACTGCGCAGTTCCAGATTTCTTTGCTGTCACGAATCTGGGTCTATCTCCCTGTAGGTAGCTCAGAAAATTACGCCAATTTACGAGCATGATCCTCAGATATGTACGCAACTTTCATTCAATTTGAGAATTTTCATTTGAGCAAGTCTGGTGGCCTAATAAAATCCATCTTTACGGATTGATTCTGTTTTGACAGATTCTGTCTTTTATTTCGCATTGCCTCTTTTGCTATGTTGGATGAATTTCTTTGATCCACTAATGTCCAGTAGCTTTATGCAATGTCCAGAAGTGTTAAGAATGATTGTGTCACCTCTGAACATGTGAATTTTTATTATGCACTAACCCTCTAATGAGTTGTTTCGAGTTTGGTGTGGAGGAAGTTTTCAAGGATCAAGAGAGGAGTATGATGCAATATGATTAAGGAGAGTGAAAGCTCTAAGCTTGGGGATGCCCCGGTGGTTCACCCCTGCATATATTAAGAAGACTCAAGCGTCTAAGCTTGGGGATGCCCAAGGCATCCTCTTCTTCATCGACAACATTATCAGGTTCCTCCCACTGAAACTATATTTTTATTCGGCCACATCTTATGTACTTTGCTTGGAGCGTCGGTTTGTTTTTGTTTTTGTTTTGTTTGAATAAAATGGATCCTAGCATTCACTTTATGGGAGAGAGACACGCTCACGCTGTTGCATATGGACAAATATGTCCTTAGGTTCTACTCATAGTATTCATGGCGAAGTTTCTTCTTCGTTAAATTGTTATATGGTTGGAATTGGAAAATGATACATGTAGTAACTCTAAAATGTCTTGGATAATTTGATACTTGGCAATTGTTGTGCTCATGTTTAAGCTCTTGCATCATATACTTTGCACCCATTAATGAAGAAATACTTAGAGCTTGCTAATTTGGTTTGCATATTTGGTTTCTCTAGAGTCTAGATAACATCTAGTATTGAGTTTTGAACAACAAGGAAGACGGTATGGAGTCTTATAATGTTTACCATATGTCTTTTATGTGAGTTTTGCTGTACCGTTCATCCTTGTGTTTGTTTCAAGTAACCTTGCTAGCCTAAACCTTGTATCGAGAGGGAATACTTCTCATGCATCCAAAATCCTTGAGCCAACCACTATGCCATTTGTGTCCACCATACCTACCTACTACATGGTATTTATCCGCCATTCCAAAGTAAATTGCTTGAGTGCTACCTTTAAAATTCCATCATTCACCTTTGCAATATATAGCTCATGGGACAAATAGCTTAAAAACTATTGTAGTATTGAATATGTACTTATGCACTTTATCTCTTATTAAGTTGCTTGTTGAGCGATAACCATGTTTACGGGACGCCATCAACTATTCTTTGTTGGATATCATGTGAGTTGCTATGCATGTCCGTCTTGTACGAAGCAAGAGAGATCTACCACCTTCATGGTTGGAGCATGCATATTGTTAGAGAAGAACTTTGGGCCGCTAACTAAAGCCATGATTCATGGTGGAAGTTTCAGTTTGGACACATATCCTCAATCTCATATGAGAATAATAATTGTTGCCACATGCTTATGCATTAAAGAGGAGTCCATTATCACGTTGTCCATGTTGTCCCGGTATGGATGTCTAAGTTGAGAATAATCAAAAGCGAGAAATCCAAAATGCGAGCTTTCTCCTTAGACCTTTGTACGAGGCGGCATGGAGGTACCCCATTGTGACACTTGGTCAAAACATGTGCATTGCAAAGATCCGGTAGTCCAAGTTAATTAGGACAAGGTGCGGGCACTATTAGTACACTATGCATGAGACTTGCAACTTGTAAGATATAACTTTCATAACTCATATGCTTTATTACTACCGTTGACAAAATTGTTTCATGTTTTCAAAATAAAAGCTCTAGCACAAATATAGCAATCGATGCTTTCCTCTTTGAAGGACCATTCTCTTTACTTTTATGTTGAGTCAGTTCACCTATTTCTCTCCACCTCAAGAAGCAAACACTTGTGTGAACTGTGCATTGATTCATACATACTTGCATATTGTACTTGTTATATTACTCTATATTGACTATTATCCATGAGATATACATGTTACAAGTTGAAAGCAACCGCTGAAACTTAATCTTCCTTTGTGTTGCTTCAATACCTTTACTTTGATTTATTGCTTTATGAGTTAACTCTTATGCAAGACTTATTAATACTTGTCTTGAAGTACTATTCATGAAAAGTCTTTGCTTTATGATTCACTTGTTACTCATGTCATCACCATTGTTTTGATCGCTGCATCCACTACATATGTTTACAAATAGTATGATCAAGGTTATGATGGCATATCACTTCAGAAATTATCTTTGTTATCGTTTTACCTGCTCGGGACGAGCAGAACTAAGCTTAGGGATGCTTGATACGTCTCAGACGTATCGATAATTTCTTATGTTCTATGCCATATTATTGATGATACCTACATGTTTTATGCACACTTTATGTCATATTCGTGCATTTTACGGAACTAACCT
Organism: Lolium rigidum; assembly: GCF_022539505.1. NCBI lineage: Eukaryota > Viridiplantae > Streptophyta > Magnoliopsida > Poales > Poaceae > Lolium > Lolium rigidum. Next base: position 6,121 of record NW_025900400.1, on the reverse strand, counting down.
ATTAACAAGATGCCGAAGTGCCAGTTGCTGTTTTCTGTTGTTTTTGGTTTCAGAAATCCTAGTAAGGAAATATTCTCGGAATTGGACGAAATCAAAGCCCAGGGGCCTATTTTCTCACGAAGCTTCCAGAAGTCCGAAGGAGAGACGAAGAGGGGCCACGGAGGGGCCACACTATAGGGCGGCGCGGCCCCCGCTTGGCGCGCGGCCACTGTGGTGTGGGGCCCCCGTGCGCCTCTTGACCTTCCCTTCCGCCTATAAAAAGTCTCAGTGATGAAACCCCCGGTGCCGAGAGCCACGATACGGAAAACCTTCCGGGAGACGCCGCCGCCGCCGATCCCATCTCGGGGGATCCGAGGAGATCGCCTCCGGCACCCCTGCCGGAGAGGGGAATCATCTCCCGGAGGACTCTACACCGCCATGGTCGCCTCACGAAGTGATGAGTGAGTAGTTCACCCCTGGACTATGGGTCCATAGCAGTAGCTAGATGGTTGTCTTCTCCTCATTGTGCTTCATTGTTGGATCTTGTGAGCTGCCTAACATGATCAAGATCATCTAACTGTAATTCTATATGTTGTGTTTGTCGGGATCCGATGGATAGAGAATACCATGTCATGTTAATTATCAAGTTATTACATATGTGTTGTTTATGATCTTGCATGCTCTCCGTTACTAGTAGAGGCTGCTGGCCAAGTTTTTGCTTTTAACTCCAAGAGGGAGTATTTATGCTCGATAGTGGGTTCATGCCTGCATTGACACCTGGGACGATGATGGAAAGTTCTAAGGTTGTGTTGTCTTGTTGCCACTAGGGATAAAACATTGGCGCTATGTCCGAGGGATGTAGTTGTTGATTACATTACGCACCATACTTAATGCAATTGTCTTGTTGTTAGCAACTTAATGCTGGAGGGGTTCGGATGATAACTTGAAGGTGGACTTTTTAGGCATAGATGCGGTTGGATGGCGGTCTATGTACTTTGTCGTAATACCCAATTAAATCTCACTATACTTATCATGTCATGTATGTGCATTGTTATGCCCTCTCTATTTGTCAATTGCCCGACTGTAATTTGTTCACCCAACATGCTTTTATCTTATGGGAGAGACACCTCTAGTGAGCTGTGGACCCCGGTCCATTCTTTAATACTTGAAATACAAATCTGCTTGCAATACTTGTTTTTACTATTTTCTCTGCAAACAATCATCTTCCACACAATACGGTTAATCCTTTGTTACGGCAAGCCGGTGAGATTGACAACCTCACTTTGTTTCGTTGGGGCAAAGTACTTTGGTTGTGTTGTGCGGGTTCCACGTTGGCGCCGGAATCTGCGGTGTTGCGCCGCACTACATCCCGCCGCCATCAACCTTCAACGTGCTTCTTGGCTCCTCCTGGTTCGATAAACCTTGGTTTCTTTCTGAGGGAAAACTTGCTGCTGTGCGCATCATACCTTCCTCTTGGGGTTGCCCAACGAACGTGTGAAATACACGCCATCAGACCACTACAAATTGTTGTACCCAGGTTGTGAAGATGGACATAGAAAGCTGGGTAGCATATTGGAATTGCTGAAATGGAAGGCAGAGGTCGGTGTGACTGACTCGGGATTTGAAAAATTGATGTTAATATTAAAGAAGTCTGTTTCCAAGAAATAACGAATTGCCCGTCGGTACATATGAAGCAAAGAAGCATGTCCGCCCTCTAGGATTAGATGTGCGAGAAGATACATGCATGCATTAATGATTGTATCCTCTACCGCGGTTAGAAGTACGAGAATTTGAATAAATGCCCGATATGCGGTGCATTGCGGTATAAGATCGAGAAAAGATGACCCTGGTGATGTTGAGGGTGAGCCACCCGGGAAGAGGGTTCTGCGAAGGTGATGTGGTATGCTCCCATAATACCACGGTTGAAACGTTTGTTCGAGAAACAAAGAGCATGCCAAGTTGTTGCGATGGCACATAGAAGAACGTAAGAAAGACGCGATGTTGAGGCACCCCAGCGATGGTCGGCGGTGGAGAAACATCGGAGAGAGTTCCCGGATTTTGCAGGTGAGGCAAGGAACTTATACTTTGGTCTAAGTACGGATGACATGAATCCTTTTGGGAGCAGAGCTGCGGTCACGGCACCTGGCCCGTGACTCTATGTATCTAGAACCTTCCTCCTTGGTTGTGCATGAAGCGGAAGTTCATTATGATGCCAGTGCTTATCCAAGGCCCAAAGTAGCCGGGCAACGACATTGATGTGTACCTAAGGCCATTAGTCGATGAACTTTTGGAGTTGTGGGCCAAACCAGGTGTACGTGTGTGGGATGAGCACACCGAGCAAGAATTTGACCTACGAGCGTTGCTATTCGTAACCATCAATGATTGGCCTGCTCTTAGTAACATTTTAGGACAGACGAACAAAGGATACAATGCATGCACACACTGTTTAGATGAGGCCGAAAGTAAATATTTGGGAAAAAGCGAGAAAAGTTGTGTACCCGTTCAATCGTCGTTTCCTTCCGCGCAAGCATCCCTTCGGAGTAAAAAGGCAAGCATTTCGATGGCGAGGCTGACCGCCGTCCGAAGCTTGTCCCCGTAGTGGTGCTGATATATTTGACATGGTCAAGGATTTAAATGTTATCTTTGGAAAGGGTCCGAGCCGGTCGACCTGTTCCGAAAGACGATGACGGACACGCGCCCATGTGGAAGAAGAAATCTATTTTTTGGGAGCTAGAATATTGGAAAGTCCTGGAAGTCCGCTCTGCAATCGACGTGATACACACGACCAAGAATCTTTGTGTGAATATTCTAGGTTTTACTGGGCGTGTATGGAAAGACAAAAGATACACCGGAAGCACGGGAGGACCGGGGAAAGTCATAAAGGACGAAACGGCAATCATCCGGGGCAGTTTGTAGGGCATGCCGGCTACGCTCTTACCAAACAAGAGAAGGAGATCTTTTTTGAAGCCCTATTCGGTATCAAGGTTCACGTCCGGTTCCTCGTCGAATATAAAGGGAATAGTAAATATGAAGGAGAAAAAATTCCAGAACCTGAAGTCCAATGACTGTGTCGGCACCCCGGAGGTCAGGGCTAGACAAACCCAGATATCACATCTTGGCATAAGCCTAACCTAGATCTCTAGGGCCTACAGGGTGAGAATCGGTAACACAACGGTGACTCTACGGCCGAAAGCAAATATATTACAACTCTTAGCGAGTTAAGATCCAAAGTTATTACACGCAGAGGTCAATCGACCACAATTCAACAAGCAATGGAAAGCAAATTATGTTATCTAGATAACAAGACTGCAAAGGAGCCTAAGAGGCCATAACATAAGGCGACGTCCCAGCCCATAAGTCTCGGGCTTCCGCACTGAGGAACTCCGAACTACTCGTCGACGTCAAGGTAGAAGCCACCATCGGTTGGAAGAACTTCGTACGAAACAAAGCATGCAAGGCTGAGTACGGGGACTCAGCAAGACTTAGTACAACACTGTTAGCAAGCGGGTATGCGAGGCTTTATGTGGAGCTTAATTTTGCGGAAAGCCGAGTTTTCCTTTGTAAACGGGGAGGGAGCGAAGCTCGTGTAATCGAGACCATTTTCAAAAGGGGTAAGAGAGCGATATCAACTCTAGCTAAGATCATCATGTTGAATCCACCGAATCTTCATCATCACACTGAACCTATCACCTAGGATCACCCCTCGACACCACGAGAAGGGATCCTTAAACACACATGGATATCAAGTTTTACGATCGGTTCAAGTTGTCTATGATCACCACGTTCTTTCCCAAGTCGTCCATAACAGTGGACACGGCTTTTCGAAAAGATTTACCACTGCGGGGGTGTACAACTTTACCCACACGCGCCGGCCGACTCTTAGTGCCACTAGATTAACACACTTCCTTGGTGTGCTGGCGAGAGGGTGGTCGACCAAAACCTTTCCCTTACTTCGCCTATTCCATGAGTCAAACTAGCTGGGAGCTCCGTCATCGTAGGTAGCCATTCTCCGGCGGTCCCGGTCATTGTGTGCGGGGGATCCGGTTCAATGCCTTCGACATCCTTCACCCCGGCCACGCCCTGTATGATGCACTTTGAAAACCTTTTCCACCTTTCCCCATGCGTATGGCAAATGGAACTCGCAAACTAATTGACTCATGGGTAAGCTAGGTAAGTTCGGGCCAAGGGGTTCCCATGGGCCCCGTGTGGCTGTACGCTCAGTCTTGGTTCCGAAGGCGAGAACCTCAGGTCCTAGTATGGGCGAGAACGAGTCAAATCACCACATACCCATGTGGCGGCCCATCCAAGCCTTTAGCATGTTTATTAACATCATCTCTGATCTTACCACGTCATCACGACAAACTAGGTTCATTCGTAGCTGCGATTCATCAACCGGATGGATCGGACTTCAACGACTAAGCATGGCTAAGCATATCATATATAAGGCTCTAGCGATGCGATCAAGCTCAACCTAGTTTCTTTGGGAGCGGTGGATCGGGAACTTTAGGCTACAAGGATAGATTGTGCACACATAGGATATCTACAACTGTCAGATAAAACATATTTGAAGCGTATGCAATATGTAAGAACCAGAAGTAAAAGCATTTCGAAACCATATATGAACCAGGTTAGGGCTTGCCTTGTCCCTCGTTGTTCTGATGCTGCTCTTCGGTGGCGTTGATCTCAGGCTCGCGTTCGGTCCCTATCGAGAAGAACCAAATACCGGAAAGTAAGAGCACAATCAAGACAAGGTACAATGCAATGCACATACCATATGATGACATGTCATATTAAAGGGGTTTGGGTAACCCTAGGTGCATCGACGGAATTAGAGGGGTTCGGCATCGAACCCGACACATGAGAGGGTTCGATTTAGGGTTTCTACTAAGGCTCCACATTTAATTGGTTCAAGCATGTATGAAACATTGATAAACAATTAGGAAATGTTTTTACGATCATTTTGATATATAAATTTTATATTTTTCTGATTTAAAATGAATTACTTATGAATTTCCAAAATTTAATTCATTTTAAATCAATTTCTAAAAATTCTATAAAAAATAATAAAAGTTGGACCCACATGTCATAATTTTATTCTTTTCTAAAATATTTATGGAATTATTAAAATTCGACCGGGGGACCCCACATGTCATATTATTTTGTATTTAAAGAATTAATATGAATTATCGGAAAATACGAGAAAAATGGAAAAGGTATTTATGGCGTCGGCATGACGAAATGCGACGTCGGTGGCCATGAGCTCAAAATTGAGCTCGGGGCTGGAGCTCAATCGGCCGTTTGGGCGGGTTGCGAGGGCGCGCATGAGGGGGAAAAGGAGCGGGGCGACGCGGCGGCGCGGTGGTGGCGGCGCCGCCCTCGATTGGTCGGCCGGAGCACCGCCTCCGGCGAGGTGCGGCGGCGGCTGGGGCAGGTGCCACGGTGCCGCGGCGCTAGAAGGCGAGGGGAGCGGGGGCGAGGGCACGAGGGAGAGAGAGGAGCTCACCACGAGCTCGATGGAGTGGTCGGCGACGGCCGGGAGCTTCGCGGCGACGGAATTTGGCCGGGGTCGGCCGGCGGTGATGTTAGGGTTGGGGTTTCGGGGGCGTCGAGGACCGCGGGGAAGGGGAGAAGTGGGGGATCGGGGGTTAGGGGCGGCGGCCGGCGAGGGCTTTATAGGCCGCGGGGGCGGCGGAGCTCATCGTGGCCGCCCGGCGCCATCGGGCGGACGCGCTGCGGCCACCCGGCGGCTTTGGTGCGGGGAAGACGCCCTTTTTGCGAAAACCCCCACAGGGGAAACTTGGCTGGACTGCGTAGGCTGGCTGTCTGGGCCACTTTGGGGCATTTTGGGCTGCGGCCGGTGAGGGAAAAGAGAGAGAAGGGGGTGGGCTGAGCCCGAGTTAGGGAGAGAGAGGGTTTTCTCCTTTTTTTTTTCTTCTTTCCCTTTTTCTGATTTTTGTTTCTCTTTTCTAAATTCAAATTCAACTCTGTTTTGAATCAAATTTTGACAACTCAAAATTACCATAGAATAAAAGAAGAGACATGGACTTATTGAATAACAACAATGCCATGTTGTTTATTTGATAAATCTTGAGAGATTTTGAATGGAGAAGAAACGAGAGAAGGACTTTGCATAATTGAGAAA
>NW_025900399.1:0-50516 GCF_022539505.1 Lolium rigidum | reverse complement strand
CCAAGAGATCACTCCTCCTTCCATGCTTCATGCAGACCTTAAAAATCCCGGTCTGTACTAGCTTTATTCGGGGTGTTGATGCAGATGCTCTTAGTTATGGATTTTAGATATTGTTGAGAAAACGTCGGAGAATTGCCGCTTAGTTAACAATTCAACATGAACGATGGTCACTAGGATAAAAACGATGATCATGCTCCGTAGTAGTAGTACGGAAACAAATCGCTGGTGCATAGACCGTACGTACTTGGAGCCGCCGGCCGTCTCGGCGTCTCGTCAATCGTCGGATGGCAGGTTACGCAAATAGTTCACCAGCGCCCTGCCCAGCTCCTCAGAGACCGGCTCTACTCCCAGTAGGTCGCGACACCGCTGCACCGTGTCCTCCGAGATCTTGCCCTCCCTGCGAAGCGCTGCGAGCCGCCGCATCAGACCCTTCAGATCCTCCTCCGGGTCACGCCAACCATTCGCCAGCCGCCGATGCCGCTCCCGCTGCCGCCGATCCTCCCATGGATCCAACCATTTGTCGGACAGCCCCATAAATCCCAGCATAAACAACATGGCGCTGCCATACACACGAAGGAAGACGCCGTCGTCGCCGTAGCTGAAGACGTACCCGGTCACGGCGTCCACCAGCACCGCCAAACACACCCAGACGACGCACGCGTTCCACACAGCCCTGAACGCTCCCAGGACGCGGAGGCATGTGCGGTTGCTGGCGTCGGTGGCGTCGGCGAGCCGGATGGCATCGGCGAGGTAGGTGTGGTTGCCCACGGCGACGACGACGGCACGGGCCTCGCCCTCGGCGCACGAGGAGCCGGCGTACACGGCGTCGCCGGGTCCCTTGGCAGCGGGGAGGGCGTTGCCTGTGAGCACGGACTCGTCGATCTTGATGGTCACCGACGGAGACTCCAGCAGCCTGACGTCCACCGGGACGACGTCACCGGGCCTGATGTGGATGATGTCCCCCAGCACGAGCGCCTCCGCGTCCTGCCCCGACCACATACCGTCCCTCAGTGCCCAGAAGGCTCGCCGGGAGGGCGCGAGGCGGGCCACGAGTGCGGCCGCGGTGGATTCTTCACCGCTCTTCCTCTCAGCGTAGCCGACGGCGAAGTCGACGGCGAGCAGCGCGAGGAGGGCATAGCCGAAGGCCACCTGCCCGCCTCCTCTAGCGAGGCCGACCACCATGGCCACCACCGCGGCCTCCACCGACAGCGGAAGGAACGCGAGGATCTTGCTCTGTTTCTTCGACTCGAGCACGTTGCCGCCGCAGACAACGAGGAGGCCGGCGGAGGCCAGCCCCCGCGGCGAGGTCTGGAGCGCGGACAAGAGTTCCTCCATCGGGTACTTCCTCCACTCCAAGCCGAACCCGTCGTCGTTGTCGTCGAAAGCGGCTGCTCCTCTCGCTTGCGACGCGGCGCGGGCGGAGGGATAGCTCGGCAGCGGCGGCGGCCTGAGGTTGGCCATGGCGGCGGCTACGATCGAGCGCAAGTTGGCGGCGGCCGATGACCTTGGTGAGTTCGCTTCCGGTGGATCGGATATGTACTGCCGAAACAGAGATCGGCGCGGCAAAACCCTTTCCAAAATTACAACGAAGTATTCTCGTGCGTGATCGATCGTGTCTGAAATTTTCGATATTTTGGTCTCCTACCTTGTAAAATTCTAGAGATTTTGGAAAGTTCAGGATTTCTATTTGAGAATTTTGGAATGTATTTTCAGAGGTTCGATGGCGGTGACACCCTTTGTGGGCGTGTGCCTGAGGTGCTAGCTAAGAATCTGTTAATTCAGATGTATTTTCTTGAGGGTTTCTATAGCTGGTGTCGTTGGAGTGATTTTGTTGTTGTTTTGGGCACGAAGAGATCATGTTGAGGTGATTTTTGTATATTTCCACACCCTACAAAAAATTTATAATCTCACTTGCAACCCTATTTACACCTAAGAAAAATCTCAATTGCAATTATACTTTAACAATAAAAATATTGCTTGCAATCTCAATTAACTGAAAAAAAACTTTGGGAATGAATCTCAGTTGCGAAACCAGTTGTTGTTTCTCTATTTAACTTCCAACTTCTCTAGAAAAATTACAAACCATTTATTCTTCTATTTTATAGGAATAAGAAAATGTAAAAAATACATATAATTCTAACTTGCCTGTAAAATAAAATAAAATAGATATTTGGCTTGATAACAAAACAGTCCACCTACATTTTTCTCCAAGTGCGCTAGCCAAACTATCTAAGTTCGCTTTTAATTTAAATTTGACCCGTAAACTTGTGGAAAAATCCAAATGCATCTATAGCTTTCTCCGTTCCTAAAAAAGTTTCTCAATTTTATCTAGATACGAAGATATATAGATATGTTTTAATGGAGGAGAGAACTATATTCTAAAAAAACTACAAATAACATGTGACAAAGTTGCCTGCCAATACATACATGCTAAGATAGTAACTTGAAGAAAAAGAAGAATGCCTCACAAGAAAATACTATCAAAGCCTCACAACAAAAGACCACCAATATACAAATCACATCTACTCTCTTAGATCAATAACATGACTTAAACTAGGGTCCACCTTAGTCTAAACATAGCTAAAAGATCAAGGACCACCTAGAGGGATGAATAGACGGTTTAAAAACGTCTTACGATGAGGGCTTAAGCAAGTGCGGAATAAAACTAATGTTTAACTTGTAAAGCAAAAAATCTATAAACTAGGGTTTGCATGTGTGCACCAACAATCTATGCTAAACAAGATAGGAAGAAGGTGATAGAAAGATATAGAACATCAAGCCTAGAGGCTATCACAAAGTAAAATGCATAAGTAAAGGAGCTCGGGTTGAGGAGTAACCGGGACACGCGGTGATGATGATTTATCCCGAAGTTCACACCCTTGCGGGTGCTACTATACAATAGAGCGGTGTGAAGACACAAGGCACTCTAAATGCCACAATGGTGCACCGTATTCTCCTTGAGCATTCCCATCAAAATGGAAATCCTCGATCCACTAAAGGACTTTTGAGGGTGCAACCCGTACAAGCTTGAGATAAGCTAAACAACTTAATTGGAGGCTTCCGAGTAAACTCCACGAGGATCCCAAGCTTGAGGCAAACTTCAACACTATTGGAGGCTCCGAGGTAATTTTTCACTAAGACCACACCGCAACAAAAGGCCACACCGCCAGAAAGGCTACAACACCACAAAGAACACAACAAGTCGTCTAGGGTTCCAAGAACCCTAGAAGTACAAGCTCAGGGTACAAGCACCCGAGAGAAATCACCCATGAAATCTCATTTTACCGAATCTTCGTACAAAAATTAAACCGATTCACCTTATGCAATGGCAAGAACAGAAGTGCTCAAATCCTTCACTCCTGAATTTTAACAAAGCTACAAAAACTTACGAAGGAATAAGGGAAGAAGAACAAGGAAGAAATCCACAAAAAAACTCTCAACATCTAGACCAAGTTCCCCTCACTAAGAGAAGATTTTGATAGTGTATTAGTAGATCTAGATCTCCTCTCTCTTTTCCCTTAAAAATAATTTAAGAATCATGGGAGGAATCAAGAGATATTGCAAGCTCTTCCGGGTCAACAATGGAGGTGGAAGAAATCAGAAGAGCTACAGCCCATGGGAAAGAAGGGGGTCTTTTATAGGCCTTCCCAAAATCTGACCGTTGCAGAATAACTTACCCAGATATTCCGGACCGGAAGGCTGGAGATTTTGCATAGCTGGAACGGAGATTACTGCCTTACCCGAGGGTTTCGGCCGAGTCATCGGCCAACTTCCGTGACTCGGCATCCGGATGCAAGGTGAAAGAAGATAGGTCGAAGATTACGGACCCCGGACCGAAGATTCCATCCAGGTTCCGGCCTTGCATCTACATGGAGCACTGTCAGGCGCATCGTGAGGCTGGATTCCTCCGGTCTGGTGGATCGGAGATTCTGGCCTGGTCTAGAGACTCCAACCTAATCTTCAGCCTACCTCTAGCCTAACATCAACGTAGACCACATCCTGATGCATGCACGTCTGGAAGTGCTAGGGTAGGAGATTCCGGCCTGACACCCGAGACATTCGGTCTAGGCACAAAAACAGCACATACCATAATATCTTGAGATAGCGAACTCTGATTTAGGTGAAACCAATTTTCTTGGAAAGAGGAAGACAAGAGCTACCTCACAAAAAATGGAAATACTAGAGAATAGGTGGGGAAGAGTTTCCATGAATTTAGAGGTGGAACCTCTTAACCCGAAGAACCATGGAAAACTCCAAACTCGAAAACGCAACAAGTTTTTCGTAAGAGATTCGTTTTCGATGAGCTAGATCTTGTCATGAGAATGAACACAAGCTCTAAAACATCACATGGATAAGAACCAAGAACCAAGAGAGATGATGCAAAGCATGCAACGGTTTGAGCTCTCTCCGAACGATACGATCAAGTTACTCGTTCGAGAACCTTCTTGATAGTGCGCCCAACTATCCTATAAAACACTCTCACAACTATGCCACAAAACCGGTAAGAAAGAGACTATCAAGAATAAACCTTGACCTTGCGCTTTTCACTTGAGCTAAATTATAAAGATCTTGACCGCTTCAAAATAGATGAAACTCTTTTCTTGATTGTGTTTTGCTTGATAAAGTCTTGCAAATCGCTCTCACATAATCCACTATGAGAGAGCATCTTCTTCGGCATATCTTTACGTATCCATGATCGCAATTTGTATGACAAACTCCATCTTCTTCAATGCATGTTATTTCTTTTTTCTTAATATTGCTGATCTCAGTTTACTAGATGCACATGACATCTCACCTATGTCATCGATCTTGATCTATACTAATATCAACTGATCTAACTACATTAGAATCTACTATTAGCAACCTATCAAACCTAAAGTTTCTATATGGTTCAGACGTTGCCTATGAACAATAATATGTTAAGTTGGTCAAATTCGATGGATACGTATAGGACATCGTAATTGTCATGAATTACTGAAACAACACATGGAATGCTCCATGCTACTTTCAACATACACACGACATGCTCACTGCTATACTTCCTCCGTGCCATAGCTTTATCAGGCATGATCCCAAAACTTCATTTGCTCCCATAACTCTGCAACCTCCTAGGCTATACATGTGTATTTAAGCGTTGGATATGAACGAGTGTATGCATGCACCAACTGAGGGATGAAAGACATGTAGTGCATCAGTGATTGAGCAGAATAATAAGACTCACATCATGGTACTACCTTAGGCTCAAAATATTCAACAACTGCAGACTTGCAAACTAGTATAGGTACATGGAATCAGGCTAGCTAGGAAACAGATCATCCGCCAATAGTAGAGCAAAAGAAGCTGCCCGGCCCACAGCGAGGAACAAGGAAAAAGACTTGGCCCCACTGAGCAGTTTGTAGGATCAGTACTCCAGACATTTTCCAAGTCCACAAAACAACTGGAAATGCAGCAAGGTTATTTGAAACATGTGAAGCTATTACAAACGAAATGAAGTGTACAATGATCAGTTTTTTCATCTATTGCCAAACTAATTGGATCAAGACAACACAGAAAAACATACCCACAGATCTTTTACACATCAGTAGATCAGCCGAACTACTCAACTACGCAGCAATCAAACTGTCAGGGTTGTTAATGCCGGGAGATACAAAGTTCCTACCAACTAGACATGCGAGACGAACCATACAACAAGCCTGCTTTTTCTGGTACAGCCAAGCGTCCAAGCCTACTTGAAAGCCCACATTCCAACTCAGGGCAACCTGTGATCTCCGTAGCCCTGGCCCATCATGCATCATGATGCAATCACGTGATCTGGAAGCAGCATGCCACTCCAGTAACACCTTTCTGGTACATACGAATGAGTTGGCAGAGCAAAAACATGCAAGTTATCCGAGCATTAAGGACTCAGAAGTCCCAACGATCAAGCTGCACTCTAGCTTCAGCCATGTCCTTCTGCGCTTTCCTTCGCCGATAGAAAATGGGGCAGTCCCGACTGCAATGATAGCGCCGGCAGGAGTTTTAAGCTTGTCATTAAAGTACAAAGATTGGAATATGTTGATAAGCAACTGCGGAAGGAAGGAACATTTGCAAACCTGGTGCAGAGAACGTCCTGGTGCAGGGAGCCTTGACACTCCTGGCACTGTGTCCATAGCTTCCCAAAGAGCATCTCCAGATCAGAAACTGTGGATGTTAAAAATAAACTAGTCAGTCATCCAACGCTTGGGGACGGTACCTTTTCAACACACCGAGAAACATTTCAGATGATTTAGATCATACCATTTGCTACGGTTTTGCAGTATAACTCTGCTTCTCTTCCCTTGCAATGTGAGCAAAGTGTTTGATTGGGACCACTGCAGGGTGAGAATAAGTCAGTTAAGAAACTGTGTCTTAAAAAAAGGTAGTAGAAAACCGGTTTTACTGCTGGAATGAGGATATTAGAAAGAAAGCTCCTGTTTTACAGTACATCTGCACTGCAATATTAAATATTGGAAAGCAAATGCGCACAACTCCAACAGAAGAATAGAGTGCACGGTTTTTGTAACTTATTAGGAGAATCACCTTATAACTGCTTTGCATCCAAGACAAGTCAATTGTTTCTTTGCAAATTTCATTATCCCGCTATTTGAAGGAGTTGAGATTGAAACAGCTCTGGTATGACTTCCATGAAGCAGCTCTCTGCTGGCATTCTTCAGAATTGGTTCAAATATTCTCAACAGTGGCTGACAACAAACATTTTGTAATCCATTAGAAATGCGGAAAGAGAAGCTTTGAATATCAAGGAAAGTGTTGTGGACAAACTTTGCTAATTTGATTCTCAAGGTAGTAATGGGGATCTATTGGTATGTTATTATCCAGTACATAAATTGGGTCTTCTGACTTCTCATATGCCTGTATGCAGAAACACAAATGTATCAAAACAATACTACAGTATGAAGATAAACAACTCTGCCACGAGAAATACACATAAGTTAACCTTTGCCCCTTTGGCTGCTTTTATTATAACATAAGGAACTCGGTCACCAACAGTTGGTGCAGTAGCAGCATCCCTCTGTTCAACAGAAACAAAATTAATTTCAGCAATGTCAGTCATGTGCCCCCAATCTCAACAAGGAATGGAGAAATATAAGCACCATTCAGCAAAGAATATCAGTTGGTACCTTCCGCATCCTCTCAGCAAGCTCCACATGGGCAGCTTTTACAGCATAGTCCTCTCCTGTTTTAGTCAAACCCTGCAGATCAGAGTCATTATGAGTAACCAGATGAGGATGCCAAGCTTTATGATATTAATAGGCACACTAATTCACCTTCGTTATAACTAGAAGTGACAAGTCCACACGGTTCATTAATAGATCGGATATGGTGTTCTTGACATATTGAACTGCACCAGGAATGTCTCGGTCCACTAGTAATTTATGAAGGCACTCAGTTACCAGGTTCTTTACCAATAAACAGTTGTCCCTTCTTACTGTTTCAATACCTGTAAGCAAAGGTAGAAGAATGCATGTTAAAGCACAAAAGTAGGATCACCCATCAGAAAAGTACTACACAAAATACCTTTTGTATCCATTTTGTCAAATTTCTCAGGATTCGTCCAGTACAAACCAGCATATCTCTTCTTGCTGATCAGTAGATATGGGAAATATATTTTCTCAAACTCTAGCTTGATGGGCTGCAAGACAGATGTCAAAATCAACAAATATATTAAACTTCAAGCTATTAATTAATAATTAAATTGGATAATTCTGTTATAAACTAAGAGCAGGAAGATAAGGATTTGAATTCAGCTAGACTTTATTGCAGGAACAAACATGCTACACTGACAACGTATTTATGCACAGTAGTTCCTGAATCTGATCTGATATTGTGAGATACAGATCAAAGATTGCTCCTACCACGAATAAAATAGTCAAACCTCATACAGAGAATAAGTTAAGGTGACAAGACGAAACAATCACAACATACGTGAAAGACTTAGCGAGGCCAGACAACCAATTTCTTTAGTTTTTACTAGTATCCCTTTGCTAATGTCTGCTGGTTCTTCCTGTGTCCAAATCGGGGCACTGGACTATTTGTCCTTCATTCTGTCCAAGATCTTGGAGCTTAAGTTTCAGACTTGGGAACCGCTTTATATGGAGATCATTATACTAACAGCAAGGAGCATCTGGACTACAAGACATGATCTTGTCATTGTCCATCATGTCAGAAAGTCATACCATTTATTTTAAAATGGACAGCTGGCAGTTTGTAAATTTCACTTTGTTGCATTTAATATTTGGACTAGCACCCACTGCTCATTCTTGGGGTGACTGATCCCTGGGGGCTCTAGCCCCTGCTCATCCCTGCCCTTGCTGGCCTGGCTGGCTGCACTAGTTTGTTCGGCAGCTGGTGGGAGAAGGGTGCTGGTAGTCAATGTTGGAGGTGTGCCTGGCAAGGTGGCTAGCTTGGCTAGCTGTGCATGGGTGGCCCAGCCTCCGGTAGTAGGCAGGCATCGGTTGGTACATTGATGAGGTAGTCAGCAACGTGCCAGGGGTATTCCATGACACGTGCCTTGACCCCTTGCCTAGCAGCACCTGGCTTTGTGTGGCTAGCTTTCGCCTTCCCTGTGCGCCGGCATCATACCGCAGATCTGGGCATCCTTGAAGCAAATCTGGGTCGGCTGGTGCTGAGACATGGCCAAGCTCCTTTTAAAGGCGGCGCCATGGCTGTTCTGAGCTGGTCCTGATGTGCAGCCTGTGGTGGCCTCTCTTGGTGGGGCGACCGTCAGGTTATCATGATGACACGGTTGCAGGCGGTGCTAGGATAGGATCTTGTGTCTTTTTGTGGGCTTGCCGTTAATGAGTTGTGGTCATGGTACTCAGTGCTCAGCTCTCCAGGCGGAAGCCCTTCATGATCTTTGTTGGTGCCAAAGGCATTTCCTCCTTGGTGGTGTCATCGAGGAGCACGCAGATTCACCTTCATCCCTCGTGGTATAGTTCCAGGTGAAAACCGAGATTCCGGATTGGACGACAGCAGACAACATCACTTCCTCACTGGAGGCCTTGTTCTTGGAGGACTAACCCTAGGTTGGCACATAGGCCAGTGGCACACACCTTCGCTCTCAGGTAGATCCTACGTGCACCCATTTCTTGTCAATATAGCTGTAGTGGATGCACATGAGCAGAGTACGGAGGATGTCATGCCATGTCATCTTGGTTGGATGAGGTCACTCAACGGGTATTGACTGAAGGTATCTAGTGCATGTTGCAATGGGCAAGGAATGTGGCTATGTGTAGTGGTGCAGTGAGCACAAGTGGTGTCTAGAGGTGCCAAGGCATCGGCACCAGCAGTTGTGCAAGGCCAGCGGTTGAAGACGTCATCTATCTTTACCGGAGCAGGAGGCAGGAGCATCCCTATTCTGCTTTTTTTTCGCAGTTGGGTTCTCTCCTGTGGTGGGGGGGTTCCATCCTGTTTGCTTCTATGGATGGCATCTAAGTCGGGGTTTGTTTGGTGGCGTCTATTCCAAGTTTATCTGACAGTTGCTGGTCATGGTCATTGCATGGAGGTGCAAGATTGCATTTTCTTGAAATATAACAATATTGAATTACACTGCAGGATCATTTGATTCATTTCCCAACATTCTCCCACAAAACAATGCTATGGTTATAGGTCAACAACAATATTCAGAAATAATTGTCTAGTCACCTTAATAAATGTTTCACTGATAAAGTCTGCAGCTTCTCTTCCCAATTTCATTGCGTCCTCAACAGTAGAAACACCAAACTGTACCATCACAGAATCAGTATCTCCATAAATCACCTGTAATGTCCAAATGAATTTGCGCAAACCATCAGAAATGAATGATAAGTATCAAAGTCTAACAAATAAACGCACCAAGCATATAGATCAAAGCATAACAAAGGGTCCTGTATGCGTATCGGGAAGTGATTATTATGCTGATATATACACTGCAGTGATCGAATGTATTGGAGCAAGATATCACTTGAAGAAGGTCCTCAGCATGCCGCATATAAATTTGGAAAAATCAGAACCATGTAACTGCAACCAGCTGTGAGAATGGCATGTGGGTCCAGATCCCACATGTCACTGACACGTGAAGTTTTACAAAACTGCCAGCTTTGCAGGGATGTCACAAAATAATTTTGGCACTATGTTCTGCTGACATCTAGCCGAAACTAATGTTGTGCAGCTTTGACACTCCATTTGTGGGAAGGATTTGCCACTCCATGTCTCACTGAGATGGCCCAGTCCACAAGTCAGTAAGACATCAAGTGGCAAAGACTTAAGTGCTAAGCAAGTGAGTGTGCAGACATAACTCATCAGTTCGAATCCGATATAGAAGCTCTAATGAATTAATATCTGAGGTATCACATGTTAAATAGGTAGAAAGGCTTGAACCTGGTAATGTTGAGTAGATTAGTTAACATGAATATTTCAAGTTTATATAAGCAGAAGGTACGGGAACTAATAGTTCACCTCTGCATTATGCTCATAGCCATTAAGTGTTGTGAATTTATCTTCAACAAGCTTCTTTGTATGCTCAATCATCTGTCTACCTGTGGAACAAAATAGCTTCAGTGTTTCGTAATTCAAGATGTATCTGAATTTGTTAGGCTACTATACAATGAAATATGGATCATTTTAAATGCAAAATTCATCCTCACCGTAGCTTGTCACACTAGAAGAAATCTCTAAACAGGGTAATTGACCAACAGTAGCTCCAGTAAAACCATAAACTGAGTTTGCACTTATCTGAAATAGAACCATTAAACAATGTCAAGATTCAAGTACTGCACATCTAATGTAAGACTCTTTGAGGGCACTGAGAATGGTAGGAAGAGGATACGGGGTACCTTTAGGGCAAGCTGACGACCATCAAGAACTGCGCGTTCAAATGGGTCCTTTGCTTCCTGTAAGTTATTGGTAATTTCACATAGGATCAAAGACATGCATTGCACGAATCTCTAGCATTACAAAAAGGATCTTGACTACAATCTTTTCAGGGTAATAACATGGGAGAACATACCTTCAAATCTGCTTTTGCTCTTTTTCGAGCAGCCAACAGTTCTTCAAGGATTTCAGGAAGTATACCCTGACATTGGACAGTACTGGTTAGGACACGCTACTTGTGTCACGAAAACCTTTAACCAAGCTAAGAAGCAACGAAAATATATATATATATAGAAAATGAAGCTGGTAACCTCGGCATCAATCGACGCACACAGACATCAATCTTTGACTAAGTTATTGCAAGAATTTAAAGTATGCCAGGAAACAATTACCTTTTGCAATTCTTGTTTCACAAATATTTCACCAGATGGGGTTTTGTAGAGGCTTTCTGGAGGCAAGTTGAGTTTACGGACATCTTCAGGGGGCACCTTAAAGACCATTTAAATAGTCGTTAATCCAATTTTCAGATAAAATTGTTTTCCCAGATATTAGCATAAAAATTGGGGGAAAAATGTGTTTACCAAAGTGCAGTAGCATAGGTTATGGGCCATCATGATGGATGGATACAGAGAAGCAAAGTCCAAAGTTGCAATGGGTTTCTCATAATATCCAGCCCTTGCCTCCAAAACCTAAAATTGAAGGGAAATATAAATTACGAAAAACAATGACATTTGACAATAAAACCGTAATGGAACTATTGCCCGTTGCATGACCAATTTAGAACTGAATGTTCCCATCTATAATTGGTGCACGAAAATAACTTTTGCATTAGTAGTAATAGCATAGTTGTCAGCCTGGAAATTTTCCTTAGCATACAAAACAAACATATGTACTGTCACTTCAAGGCAAGCTATGTAAAGGGTCTTAATGTGCAGTAAATAGCTGCTGCCGCAAGACAGAAAAGAAACAATGAGGTAGGAAAATGCAGATCATGTAGGAAAACTTACAGTTGCACCTTCAAAGGTATCTTGTCCAGAACCTTGGCCTTTCATGTTTGGTATAACAAGGTTTCTCTGTTTTGCTTTCCTGAGCAACTGCGAGAGGACCTAAAGACCAATTCAAATTCTTGTTAGAATGCTAGGGTGAAATATTTTGATTGGCAGGATTTGCTGTTGTTTTCACCTTAATGCTTTGTCCCCTTGACAGCAGAAATGAAATAGGGACTCCTGTGACCCTCGCCATCTCTACATAGTTGTAGATGTACATCAATTTATCTAACAGTCGCTGCGGAAGATAAGCATCCTGTGTGTATGTTAATGGGAAAGATTAAAGTATGTGAGGATCAGGTTCCGAGAAAAGGATAGTAATCAACTCAAATATAAACATTTTACAGGACACTAAGCAAAAGTACCATCCTAGCTTATAAAACTAAGCTTCCGGCAGACCTACTTACCAGAGTTAGAAAGCAAATATTTTCCCGTGCCACACTCGTTCTTCAAATCATTAAATGTTGCTCATTATTGTGGAATAACATAATTTTCTTGGGAAAAATTAAGTATACCTCATAATGTGATCAGGCAAAGAATAAAAGGTAACTTCCTAGGTGAAATAGAATATTATAAATAGAATGCATTCATGTATTTTATTGTCCAAAATCATAAATTATCTTGTTTTAGTCTGGACTAGGAACTCTTAAGACGATAGTAATATTGCCTTCCAAGCTGCTACATACATTAAGAAAAATGCTTTCGGTGAATCAGAATTACAATCCCAAACTCATGATGATGCCAAAAGCCTGAACAGACCACAATGTACATATTTTATGATGTTAAGTGCAAGAACAATATATAATTATTCCTTTGGGTGAACTGGTACTAGCCCATCTGGGGAGCTACAAGGACATCTTGAGAGAGAGATAATAAAATGCCCAGAACTAATCTATAACTTTGCACTGAATAAGGATGTGTGGATCGCTTTGATGCAGAGGCCGGGGCTATGTTTCCCTTTTCAAAAAAAAAAAAACAACTAAACAGCATACTTCAGTTAACAGTTCAGCAGTTCAATACTCCCTCCTTTGAACTAAAACCACGACAAGAATTATGGAACAGAGGGAGTAGCAGATAATTGAGGACATTAAGCTGACCTTCAAGCAATAAACTGCCAGACGCCTTCGTGTCTCTGAGTTCCCATTTTGAAGATCAGATATAATTGAATGGTGAACGTCCTCTTTCTGCTCATAATGTTTTTATCAGAACAATAAATAAAAGTATAAAATGCAAATATTACTAGCGATACAGTACTAAAATGACTCGTTCATAAAAAAGATTTAAAAGAAAGCCATGCATCAGGTAAGCACTTTGCAGCAAAGAGACGATTTTCCAAAAGACCAGTACCACACAATCACAACTACAGAGCAAGTGCACTTTCAGTTTTTTTAGTATTTCCAATTCAAAAGGTGTTCCAAACCTTGATCCATTGCAGCATAATTTGGTAGCGTAAGGGTTCAAAGATCGGAGATAGGGCACTGATCCTCAGAACTAGCAGGGCTCGTTGCCGACAAGGAAGAGAAGCTCTGAGGCTGTAGAGTACTTTTGATTATTTTTCTTGCTTTAGAGAATTACCCGATACACCTTTATATGGGTGAGTTGGCTTGTCCACAAGACTAGGATCGTCGTTTTTCAATAAACTGTATCTCCATTTCCCTAATCCCTAATTAAATAAATCTCCATTCCTAAGAACATAACTCTTCCCATAACAAGATAATCTTTACATTCTAATCCGAATGCTTTCTGACTAATAATGGGCAGATGGCGCTAGTGTCGTAACCCCTTGCATGGCCTTGGCCAAAACCACAGCACACATTTAAATGATAATGGTATGGCTATGAGTAAATATTTTGGGGTGTGCTGACAAAAACTACAGCCACTTAAAATGATTGGACTTACTTGTTCTCCAAGAAAATGTGCAGATACAGAGTTCAATGAATAAGAACTCAGCTTGTAGTCCCTTTGCATAGCCTGTGCACATGCAGAAAGTACAGATAAAAAGAATAATGAGGTACTGTTATGTGGTCAAAAATTGAAAATAATAATAACTACTACCGCTGTTCCATAAAACAAGGTGTATATTTTTGGTCAAAAGTCAACATCATGTAAGTTCGACCAATTATTTAGAAAAAAGTAAAAATATTTCAAATATTTACTAAGTAGACTATGAAAGTACATTCGATGGTCGATCTATTGATATCGATTTGGTGTCGTAGATATTTAATTTTTTCCATATAATTAGTCAAACTTGTAAGACGTTAACTTTTGACTAAAAATATACACCTTATTTTATAGAACAGAGGGAGTATGGGTCTAGTTAATATGTAAAACAGTAGATGACAACCTGCAGGAGGTCGAATTGTACCCTTCCCTCCAAAGTTACATCTTTACTTTCACGCGTACCATATTGCCTGGACAAGAATGCATCATCAGCTTTGTTTTTCATGAGAATACTGTACAGGTATTCAATCATCATTTGCTAATTGCTATGTTTTACATAGCAAAATCGTGTCATTGCACCTTGCAGGGTCATGAAATCTTGTAGCATTAGCATGCGATGATTAAGGTAGGGTAAACAATTGAAAGTGTTGTAAAGTCTACACTAAAATGGCATTTCCCTAATTATCCTTCATTGCAGAGAATGGCATTAAGCAACAAATCAAGTTTCTACTCCTCGCGACAGAAGCCGCGTTCTGCTATGCATGAACCATGAAACTATGCCGTCAGAAAAAATGTGGATAACATATCTGGAAATGACACTGCTAAAACTAGTTATAGGGCACTAAACTTCTGAACTATGAACGATATGTCCTTGTTTGCATTGAATGAGCATGGTTAGCATACTTTCAGCTAAATCAGACCATAAAATACTAAATCTGCAACAGAAATTATCCATCACCATTCACCAGAATCAAATAAGCATACGCTGCATATGTAAGCACACAAGGAAAACACATAAAAGAAGCAGCAACATGTTGGAAAGAACCAAACAAAACTCGGATTATTGCTTAGCTATTTGACCATAAATGGACTACCGCTATAGATTTTGAACACTTAGTTGGCTATAACCCACTATGGGCGAACTAGATGGACCAGAAAGAACAAATATAAAATGCACAACGACTAACACTAAAAAGTAACCTTGAGTTGAAAGTAGTATCACGGACACGGACACGACTATTTCTGATTCGACCAAGCAGCGGAAACTCCACTATCTTAAGAACTTCAGCTCTCTGCAAATGTGTGAAACCATATTATACTAAGATACAGAAATCGCCAGGTTGGCCAAAGATTAAGAATGTATAAGCTTTACAGAAGTTCTTATACCTCAATAAGATAAGGAAGATCAAATTTGCAGATATTGTACCCGATTATAATATCAGGATCCGCCTCACGTATTAAATCCTGCAAAAGAACAAAGAAGAAGAAGGTTGTTCTTAATCGAGTTGCATGTCTACCATGAGACAAAGTACTTGAGTTTAGAAGAGCATAATTCAAAGAAGTAAATGCAAACTGTAGATACAAAAAAAACATCAAACTAGTACATGTTGTATTACCATGGATACAGCTTATATCTATATACAGTAATTGACCAAATAAGAACTGAGGTTGTGAACTCCAAATGAGGCATCAGTGCATCACTCACCCTCCAAGCAAGTAGAATATCTCTCTCTGTGTCAAATGACATTACATCAACTCCAACAATGGGAGAGCATGATTTAAGGGTCATGACATTCCGTACGAAAGGCTGGGCTTCTCCTTGAAGCGTGAGCAAATTAGCTATCTATTTAATCAAAAAAAAAGCAAGTCAAGACATTAAGCACGTAGAACAATTTGCATTTGAAACTACGTGGAAGCAATTATCAGAATATAAAGATAATGAAATAAACCTGAATAACAGGATCATGAGTTGGTTCTGGGAAATGCCCTTTGCGACCAGCACATTCAATGTCAAAACTTAATATGCGAAAGGGGGCCATCTTAGAGTATTCCCCTTCAGCAGCATGGCTTACCAAATCTGAGTATCTGTTGGTGGACTTAAGGAAAAAATATGATATCACGATTTAGAAATAGGGATGAAGGAGCTCAATTCAGTATGGAGGATACAGGCAATCCAACTCCAGCTGACAATAGGACATGATGCGAGCTGCTTTCCTGTACTTCCCAGCAGGAACTTCAAGCCAATTGCCACCAACAATGTTGCAATCAATCATAAAACGAAGGGCAAAAAGAATGTTGCTTTCATATGTCAGGAAACTCTTTGAACCAAGGCCTTCCATCGTTATACCCCTTTCAAGGATGCCTAAAATGCAAAAACATATGCAAGTTGCAGTAAGCCAGAAAAATGCAATGATGCTGCTAGTCACAGCCTCTAGGATGATCAGAAAAGATGGGAACAAAGAAAAGATCATAAATCAAATACTAATTCACTGCCAAATAACTGAAAATGTTCTTAGGCTATAAAGGTTGTTCATTACAAAGTAAAGGTAGTGAGGACAATAATGAAAGAAATGTGTAATGTTCTTAAACTAGCACTGACCACGACAACTAGCTACCATCGTAGGTAGGGTAACTACTATCTTCAGGAAAGACTGAGATTTTTGTGGTTGGTAATGCATAATTGTCTGCTTCTGCACTAGTTCAACGCTCTTCACGAACTTTGGCACATTGCTACTCCTATTTGATTCCTTCATCCTCACCTGTAGTACATTGTGAAGAATGTATAAGAAAAGAATGCACTGCTGAAGTACCTTGTTTGAGCATAAGGGTCGACTCAAAACAGGATAGAAGAAACCTCTAGTATTTGTTTGAAGCGTGAAATATCATCAGGACCCATGCCTGATGGGCAGCTGATGTAGAAATATGGTTCGAACCCATGAACCTGGCAGCACACACTGTGACCTGAGAACATAGTATTGGTAAGCTGACACATCAACAGAAGCCACATTGTAAAGAAAACTTATTTGAACATAGAAATATAATACCTTCTCTGGTGACACCAAAAATCCTGATTATAGCTGCCGGGCCGGAAGATTTGGGAAGCAACTCTTTGTGGCTCTCACCAATAACATAATCTATATCCAGCTGCTGAAAAGCTAGATAACAAGGCAAGAGAAGAATAAGATGAGCAATAAGAAAACATAAAGCTTTCTCCATTTTAGTTAAACCAAACAGCTAGGCAGCTAATTGTGCTATGACAAGCAATCCTTACAAAAATCATTGCACGTGGTATTTCCTCTTTCTTGTCCCCCATGTAACGAATACATATTATAGAAACCACAAAAGGTGTGCAAAACATATGGAGGCTCACAGCCGTTTTAAGGGAAACGGACAACTTCGGAACTCATTTCGTAAGCTTTAAGCTTTATATAGTTTGTAGAAACTAAATCAATCATACACATATGCAGTTCCGCGTATCTATCCAAATTCCAATATGATAATGATTCCAAGATCCATCTCATTTTACCAGCGACACAACCAGGACACCGAGGACTGTCAGAAGTACACCCACGCCAGGGACAATTTGGTGCCTCTTGGAATGCAAAAGTTCTACTGATTCCAAAACCAGAAAGAACTGCCTTTGAATATAGCCACACACAGGGGCGGAACTACGGCTCGGCAACCCTGGGCAGCTGCCTGAGCTCAGCATCGAGCTGCCATGAAGTGCTCCACCATCACATGCATAAAGGCTGATCTGCGCAGATGTTTTTTCAGGCAGACAGAGTTACAGAGGCCATGTGCACTCGAACACACACCCTTAGTCATGGCCAGATAGGGGAGTGGAGCCATGGGCCTAGCTTCCCTGTTGCCCCACAATCCAGAGATAGTCCTGCAGCATGCAGCACGACATCATCTTGCTCTCGTTGGCCAACTTGAGTCACTAATTTCTCAACCATGCCAAGTGTGTTTGTTAGTAGCCATGGGAAGAAACATGAATTTGGTATGCTCCTAATCTCAAACGTTTAGGTCTCCTTTATTACAGGCTTCGCATGTTTTTATTGATTACATTCTTATTAATACTGTAATGTTAGTGGGCATATGACCAAATGAAAAGCCAGTTTTGTTACATTGTTGGGCAATACCACAAAGTCCAGAATAGTAAATTCTCCCTTATGTGCTGTATTATTTTTCATTACGGTGAGTGCGCAAGCAGAAAAAACATGCGCTGGTTGCTACACGCGCTCAATTTAACATCGGACACTTCTGCACCCAAAAATCATTATTAGGCTTGTGATTCGCCCGGGCTCCCCAAATTTTGAGGCTCCGCTACTGCCCTCATGATGCACAATTCATCAGTTACAGGTTTACATTCAATCACCTCACATGCTGACATGCATCAACCGAGTGAAGAACCAATTATTTGTGAGCAACCCTTCACAGTCCGCCAGGCCCACTACAAAGGTCTGCCTTCCTCAAAAACAAGTTGCTAGGGTTCACTCATCTGATCGGCGCATCGACAAATAAAAGAGGAACACTTATTTTGCCCAAAATGCACTAAATCGCCAAGCTCTATAGTTCGGACCGCTACATTTCGGATATAAACAAATCTGCGCCAAATCGCCTGGGGTACCAGAATACCAGAGCTCCCGAGCCCAGGCATCATCAAATCGAGTTAATCAAAGCAACATTCTGAACCCAAAAAAACTCTATCCAGTCAACTGACAGTTGCTGAAAAGCACGGCACTCAATCCGCCCCAAGATACGCCTTCCACGCAGACGTGAACTACCCCAGCTGGAGATCGAAGGAGAGCGGGTGGAGTGAAGGGGGGCTGTACCAACGGAGCGGGAGCAACCGGAGACGAGGTCGGCTGGGAGGGCGGGGCGCTTCCAGCGGGAGAGGCGGGAGGCGAGGGCCTCGTCCCGGTCGAGCAGCAGCAGCGCCGCCTCGTCCTCCTCCAGGATAGTCTCGTCCAGGAACACGTCCTCGTCCATCATATCCTCCTCCTCCGCCGCCGCAGCGGGAGCCGGCGGAGGCGGCTTCGAGGCGCCGGGCGGCGTGGGGTGGGCCCGCTTCGCCGCCGCCGCGGAGGGCGCTGCGGCGGGCGCCGCCCGCCGCTTGCCGGCTGAGCTCATCGCCGGCACCGGGGATGGGGAGAGAGACGGGGGAATGGGAGGGGCGGGAAGGCGGGGAACTGGAATTGGGGTTCCCGCCGTTGTAGGAGATGTAGGGTTTATACGCGAGGTGATTCGGCAATACGCCAACCCGCGACGTTGACGTAAACGAAGCTTGACGTGAACGAACGTTTGGGCGCGGCGAAGGATGTACAAATGTGTGGTACAGTGAACGCGCCTAGTTTCCTTAGAAAAAAAAAAAAAAGAGCAAATTGTATCTTTGACATCAAATGTGTTCCGGTCTTCGTGTTTGTCACTGAACTCGTAACTCGTAAGATAGTTGTTTGGTTTGTCAAACACGCGGAAAATCGTTAGAGCTTACTGTACATGGTGTTTGATCTTTGTTGAAAGTAATGATTTGTTAGATCTATGATAACCCCGGGTGACTCCAGAGTGGGAAGAATTACATTGAACGGAGAATTACATTGGAGGACTTGTTATTACGTACAAAAAGAGGTGGTTCGTCAAAAAAGGAGACTGGCCAATCAGCTAAGGTGCGAATTCAAAATTTACACCGAAAAATTAAATTGCACTACAACTAGGATTTAGGTGGGATATCACTCGATCACACTTCGGTTAAGTTTCTGCAGGAAAGATGAAGATACTTACAGTACAGAGAGTTGCATTTTGGCCCTAATTTGTGAAGATAAATCATTTAGTCTCACTCGACATAAGAGGAATTAATACATAAATGAGTCTTTTTGCTAAGCCCAATTATTTATCAATCGATGTTGAGCATCATATAATCTTCATCACACAAAAACGTGAAAATGTTGTCTCTAAGACAGTGAGCCATGGTTCATAAACTGAAGCTGAAAAAGGTAATGTTGAAGGAACAAAGGACACTGGCCTCTTCATTTAATCGTCTTTTCATGACGCTACGATGTTCAAACGTAGGACTCTTAAACTAGCTACTACCGCTCGGTTCCGAATAAGATGTTCTAACTTTTCCCAAATTATATATATCTAGGTGCATCTCAGTGTGTCTATTCACTCATTTTAGTATTTGTGTAGTCCACATTAAAGTATACAAAACAGCTTATAATTTAGAGCGGAGGAAATATGAAGCAAGAGGAAGTCTAGCCCCATGTGTGGGTTGTACCCCTTACCTAATGACCCATTGATTATTGCATCGATACTTTAAGCTCTTCATGTGTGTTCTAGCATGTGTGTCATTGAAGCTTATTTGCAAGTGACACAATAGAGACCCATATATCAAACTAAGTAAAATCTGCAAGGCTCGTCCATGCGACTATGTTATAACCAATGAGCCTAGAGTTGTCGGTGGGGTTTTGCTCCTAGCCAGTGGCGGAGACAGGCCCCAGGCAATACGGGCGTTGGCCCGGGGCGTGAGACTGAAACGCAGGCTACAGTAATGTATTGTAGCTACAGTGCACTAAAGATGGCATGTAGCTACACTGTAGCTACAGTACATCAAACAAGAAAGAATGTGCAACAAATACTATACATGCATCAATTTGATTTCTTAAACAAGCAAAGAAAAATGCATGAAGCTCGGGATAGAAAGAGAAAGGCCTTACCTAACTAGACATACATGAATGTCCCATGAGGTCCATGTGACACTTGAACCCCAAATCTCTGCCAAAATCTGCAATTTTCGCGGTCTTGTTGTTGTCAAGCATGATGTTACTAGCATTGCGACCTTATGGCTACCCGAGGAAGCTGGGGCTGCCCAGGTTTCACGAGTGAATTTCGTTGAAATTGTAGTCAAGAAACGTGGTTCAACTGATAGTTTGGTTGGGTAAGAACTCTTAGATTGACCATACATGCTGCCCAGGCTCCGTTCATGAGTTGGCTCCACTATGTATGAATGATCATGAGTTGTTCTTGTGACTTTTTTAGATGGAAAAATGAGCTAGTGTGGTGGGGTGTGTGGGGTGGAGGGGGCAGCCCCCCCCCCCCCATTTGTAAATAGCTTTGCCCGTGTGAATGATGGTTGGGGTACATTGATCGTTTGCAAACCTCCAACTGCATGCAACTCCATATATATCACGTCCTAGATCTTCACGAGTACCTATGAGATGGACGGCCTAAGCGCATCCTAAAGCTTGAATAGAATGACACAAAAATTGTAGATGTCATTCTTATCACTTCTCTCTGGGAAATATACTGCCTACTTGTATACAAATGCTTTGCGAGGTGCATGTAACAGTTGAGCGCCATCAACCATAGGATTTAATCTGATATTTGCTCGCATGTTGTTATCAAGCAGGATGTTGTTGACATTTTGATTATATGAATGATAAATGATGGAGTTACACAGGAATGATTAGGGTCCAAGACAGTTGATTGTGCATACGTGAAGATGCCCAAACTCTAGGGGCCACATACCCTATCTTCCCAGTTTGAACCCAAATCATGGTGGTCTAGGGCGGGGAGGGGGGCAATGGCCCCCTGACTTGTACATATCTATGCATGTGTTGAGCTTATGGTTGGGATTCATCCTCGATGTGCATCCTATACGTAAAAATTAAAACATCATAGGAAAATGAATATTTAAGAATATTACGATGGCATGCTGGTAGAAACATTGGAAGAAGTGAGTGGGAGGTGCCTTTTTTAGCATATCGTCATCTAGAGACGCTAGAACCAACTAGTAATTAATTTTCACGACAACAAGTCCCCTTGTAAAAATGAATCTAGGGTTTATACACATTAAAAATGTTTTTGTACTCAAGGGATAACATTCATGTAGTTCATGTTAATCAAAAGGCTTGAAATCAAAGAATATACATTAGTTTCCATGTAGTACTGTATTTTCTTAATGGTGTCCGTGAAGTTCATATCTAATGGTGCAAATCAGTCTATGTAATCAAGCATAGGAAAAAGGTGATCTATCCTTAGAAACAAACCCAACTGAGTACATGCCTGACATCGCTTACTAATAATACACTATTTTCCTTCAAGTATGAAAATTCTAAAACACGCACGGGGTAAAAATACATTAGAGCATGAATCATTGTGTGAGAACTTATTAGGAGAGTTAATTGCGTTAAGTAAGATTACCATTAGTAGATTGAGGATCATGTATAGTCTTATCAGATAAGAGTATCGTTAGCTTATAATATAATCTTCTTCGATTGAGGTCCATGTGTAGGCATGTCATTTTTAATGGTCATTTAACGTTTTGGGCTCCCTTAATTGGCGTGGGCTTGAACAACATGGTTTCAAAAAGACTCGACAGATGGGTTTAAGAGCCGTTTGTGAGAATGGTTGCACCTAGTTCAGCATACCTACTCAGTGGTCGTCACATTATGTAAAAAGTCACCTTGTAAAGCTCCCAAGCCACCCACCACGCCTATGGCCGCCTGTCATCCCCGATTCGAGACCTCCTATTTCTTGGCCGCATCTTTCGGTTGGGATATTATGCTCCCGCTTTGCGATTTTGCGCCGCTCCAACCACTTGCATCGTCTAAAGAACCGAAGGAGAAGAGGCAAAGAGCATAGGTGATGTTGCAAAGGGGAAGGGGGGAGAGAGATACGATGGAAGAGGTGATGTTGCGTTCACTTCATGTCAGGTGAAAAGGGAAAAACTAACGGTATGTCATGGTTGTGTTCAGTGAAAGGAAAATATAGAAGCGCTGGAAGTTTATCCCATATGGTGTGGCGTCTCCTATCCTTTCTTCGTTTGTTTTTATCTTTGGTCTGGTATGTAAGAAGTCTTTTTCAGTTTCACCGTGTGTGGCTTTATTTATAAAGTGTTGCGAAAACCTATTTCAAAGAAAATATAAGCACATACACAGTAAAAATTAGCGGTCAGACACAAAGTTTTCCGATCACCAAACACCAGGCTGCAGACAAAGCAAACATTGGAGGGCCAAATTGCCGGTGATCGATTCACGAACAGTCAGTGCAAGTCCTCGGAAGAACCACCCCTCCGCTTCAAAAAGAAGATGCAGAAGATCACGTCCCTGAACCACAAAGCCGCTCGCTTCAGTTCGAGGCAGCAGCAGCCCAATCTATCGAGGCCTCCCGCCGGCTGCTGCACCCGGCCGAGCTCGACGTCTATGAACTCTCCCTCGCGCTGCCACGCCGCGTCGGAGGACGGTGATGCCGGCGGCGTCGCTGCGACGGGGAAGACGATGTCTGGGTTCATCACGCACGCAGTTGGTTGATGATGCGCGCGCGCGGTCTCTGAGACAAACAAGGCACGTAGCTGTAATCAGAGTTAATGGATATAGACAGGGAATCGAGGAAAGCAGGCACGCGCTGGAAGCGGGAAGCAAGTCGGACAATGGTGATCGGCTGTGAGCCGGAGGTATCAGAGAGGGAGTCAAAATACTCACGGCGACCGGCCGCGCGCGTGCGGGCCCTGGACTCGTAATTAATCAGGATAAATTGGAATCAAGGCAAGTGTGTGCAGAAGGAAACCTGGTCCGTCTACGAGTAAGGGTACTTTCATTTATTTTACTACTAAGTCAATTTTATAACACCAAATTCGTATTTATAGCATCAAATTCATATTATTAGGTTCATCTTAAAATATAGTTACATAATATTACTATTTTTTTGTTATAAATATTGCTACTCCTACATCTTTATATAAAGTTGATCAAATTTAAAATAATTTAATTCAGTACAGAACTAAAAGTCACTTATTGGCGGACGGAGGGTGTGCTCATCTACCAATCAACAATACCATGGCACATGATCCAACAATGATATGAAGGACGACACCTCTTCTGCAGTGACCTTTGTGGCCGCGGCGTTGCCGATGGCGCACGCGTGTAAATGACGACTTGTAAAAGAGATGTTTAAAATACACAAGCCAGTTTTCTATTAGACACGAGTGCTTAGCTTATTTGTAGAAGGGATGCCAAGTTACACATCTATCTTATATAGAAAAGCAATAGTGACTTAAAAGATGTTTTTTTTAGCTGGGCTCGTCTTGAGCCTTCCGTCTAAAAAAAAACATCTATAAGTGCTTTGAACTTCCTTATCTCAGTTGTCCAAGAAAATTATAACACACTAGTGTTTCTCCTTGTCTTACGTAGCGAATGGGCATATACACCATCAAAGATCCAACAAGAGCAAGGACAAAATTGTTATGAGGAAGGTGCAGGGAGAGTGAAGAAAGGGAGGATGCTCCTTGCATTACAGAGATGCCTTTTGCTCGGACATATTGTTCCCACCTCGCCTCTACACCAACAATAGTTGTGGGAGCATGAGAGTGTTAGTTGAAGGCGGTGGAGGAGGAGTGATGGGATATCGAAGGAAAAAATAAACATTGATTCCGTGATTGGAGGAAGGGGTGATAAAAAATGAACCAATCACTATTAGGTACTCCCTCTGTTAATCTATACAAGGGGGCTTTGCAACTTGGGTCTAATATTGACATCAGTTGACCAACAAAACATATGTTATATAGTATGTCATACAAAAATATCATATCATTGGAATGTTCTTCCAAATTCAGATCACAGCTGGTATATTTTTTATGACCTATAATTTGTTAGTCAAATCGGTGATTAAAGTCAAAGTCAAACACAAATTGCAAAGGGCCTTGTAAATGTATACTCCCTCCGTTACGCAGTTTAAGAAATTTCTTTGACCATTATTTTGATCAGTAAAATATAAAATATATGTCATAAAAATTATATTATTGGAAAGATTTTTACATATGAATCTAATGATATAGATTTTGTGGACATAAAATTTATATTTTATTAACTAAACTAATGGTCAAAGTTTGTCTTAAACTGCGTACATGACTTTTAGGATGCGTTTGGTTCTCAGCCGATGGTTGCCTTACCAAATTATTGGCACGCCCGTGATACTTTCTGCTGTTTGGTTCAGTCCCAAATAATTGGCTAGCCCCAGCTCAGACCATGCGCTGCAGTGTAATTTTTTGCCAACGGCGGGCGAGACGTGGGCGGAGAAATCCTTCGCCAAAATTTTGGTCATGCCAGGATATTGGTAAGGCTGGCCCGGGCGTGAACCAAACGCACCCTTAAACCGAGACGGAGGGAGTACTCTAAGAGCAAAAACAATAGTGTAGCCGGCAGCCGGCTATAACAATTTGCCACATCATCTATAGTCAACTTATATCTAGTATGTACAATAGTAAGTTATAAAAGTGTAGTATTTTTACAACACATGGTCCACATTTTAGTCTCACATAGTGCCTAGGAGCAAGTGCTAGAGCTGGCTATAAGATAAGAGCTCACTTCTCTTCTCTCTCCTAATCTCTCTCCTCCAACTAAGCAAACTTATAATATTTTATCTCTTATAGTCAGCTGACTATACCTTATTGTACTTGCTCTAAATGGACCAAGGGAGGTACTGCGTGGCACCTTTTAGAGCAAGTACAATAAGTCCTAGTCAGCTAGATACATGGATTAAAATAATATATTTATGTCTAGTTGGAGGAGGAAGAAGAGCTGAGAGAATGTAAGAGCAAGTACAATAAGTCCTAGTCAGCTGGCTATAAGGATTAAAATAATATATTTGTGTCTAGTTGGAGGAGAGAGAAGAGGAGCTCTCATGTAAGAGCTAGCTCTAGGACGTGCTCCTAGCAAGTTGTGTCAATGAAAGGTGGCCCACTCCATTGAAAAAGTAGTGCATTTTTATAACCAACTATTGTACCGTTGGCTACAAGTTAGTTATAGATGACATGATATCTTGCTTATAGCCAACAACCGGCTACACTATTGGAGTTGCTCTAAGGCCAGCTATAGTCAGCTTATAGCTAACTTGTACAATAGTTGGCTTTAAGTATTGATAACTTTATGTATAAAAGGCCCACCACACATACTCACAAAGTGCCTAGGAGCACGTGCAAGAGCTGGCTCTTGCATGAGAGCCCATCTCTCTTCTCTCTCCACTTCTCTCTCATCCACCTAAGCAAAACAACACTATTTTAATTCTTATAGCCTGCTGAGTCAGCCTTATTGTACTTGCTCTAAGTGGGCTCTTATGCAAGAGCTAGCTTTAGCACATACTCCTAGGCAAGTTGTGTCAATGAAAGGTGGGTCATCCATTGAGAAAGTAGTACATTCTTATAGCTAACTATTGTACCTGTTGGTTACATGTTGGCTATAGATATCATGGCATATTGCTTATAGCAACAACCGGCTATACTATTGGAGTTGCTCTTATAACTTGTCAAAAGAAATAAAAGACATGGGATTAAATTAAATATTATTAATTTTTAAAAAGCATGCCGTTTTGTTGTCTCTAATGACTTGTTTAAACAAATTTTCAGGAAAGAAGACGTGGGGCTCTAATAACTTGTTTAAACAAATTTTAGACGTGGGTTCCTATGTCCTTGTTTTTTTTGGCCAGGAGAAGACGCGTAGGGGCCTGGCACTGGCAGAGGCAACGAAGCGGCGACCAGCCCACGCACGAAGCCCACCTAGAGAAGCCGAACGAGACCCAATCGCTGACGTGGCCAAAGGTAAATGGAGAAGGAAACGTCACGCGGAGAAGCTTCTAGTTCCAGGCTTGGCCGGAGTATAGATAGATGATATTTTCGGTTCGGTCTCCTTTCTTTTCTGTTTCTTCTCCGTTTCCTGCTCGCAGCCCGTTGGCCGGTACGGTAGCCGCCTCCCTCCCACGCGCAACACGGAACCCTAGCCGCCGCCGCCGCATGCGGAAGCCCACGCCGTTCCTCTTCCTCAATGACGTCTCCACCGACTTCCTCGTCGACGGCGACCTCGGCGCCTGCCCCGGAGCCGGCCTCTGCTGGCCCGACGACTCGCTCGACAACGTCCTAGGCTACGTCTCCATGCTCGACGACGGCTTCCTCCACGACCTCGGCCTCGACTTCTCGCTGCCGGAGAGCCGCCGCCTCCACGATGGCAGCGACTACGCTGGGCGGCCGCAGGACCACATGAAGCCGTACCCCGGCCCGCTGGCGGCGGCGCTGTGCGAACCTGACGCCCCCGGCGCCCGGATGAGCGGCGCGTGCCACGTGCTCGACAGCGTGCCTGGCGGGCAGCTCCCGCAGCCGCCGCCGCAAGCGCCCTCCTTTTCCTGCAGCCAGACGTCGTCCGGGCGCCGCAGCCTCTCGCCGACGTCCGAGCCGCAGGCCTCCGACGAGGACGACCTGCGTTGGACCGTGCTGCGGAGGCCGCACCAGCGACGCGCAGCGCGCAGGCGGCACGGCTGGCCCACGTGGACCCTGGCCCTCCCGCTCGCCCTCATCCCGCCCGCCGCCGCGCACGACGATGATGGCAACGACCGCAAGGACAAGGACTTCGAGCTGGCCAGCTGCTGCGACATTGTCGGCGGCGGCGGCAACGACCTCCCGCTCCCGCGCCCGCCGGGAGCTGGGCAGAAGCGGCCGAGGAAGCAGGCGGGGAGCAAGAACAACGGGAAGGTCGTCGGCAAGACTTGCACCCACTGCCGCGCCTCGGACACGCCGCAGTGGCGCGCCGGCCCGGACGGCAACGGCACGCTCTGCAACGCCTGCGGCATCCGCTACAAGATGGGCAAGCTCTTCCCGGAATACCGCCCGTCGAACAGCCCCGAGTTCAGCAGCAACGAGCACTCCAACCGCCACAGGAATGTCGAGAGGATCAGGCAGAGGAAGAAGCTCAAGGTCATGGCGCCCGAGGTGCCGCTCAACCCGGAACCCCACCAGCCCAAGCTGCTCCTGCCACTGCCAGTGTGTAAATACGAAACATCATAGCTAGTACTCCTACCAAGGCATGCCATGGTGCTCAAGACTCGATCGAGAGTTATCCTTAGGTCATTAATTAGGTGTATCAATTAGCTCATCGATCATGCATGGATTGCTTTTTTTAGATTCTTGGCATGTTGGATTTGATTCATTCATTCATTAGCTTCCTAGATCACAAGATGTCGTCAGTGTTTCTGTATATATTAGGGAGATCCACTTTAGGTTGTGTCAGTGTGGTAATGCAGCTTGCATACGGTTGCAATGGGACAGTCGCTCTCTTCAATTCCCCGTTGAAATGTGAGAAATTTCTTCTAAGTTTTTTGTGTATATAATTTGTACTATCTCTTGAGTATCGAGAGCATCCTGCCTTGTCACACGGCATCCACAGCGCAAAATCTGCTGCGTCTACCGCCGGTGCTAGTCAGCTACTGTCCATTATCGATCCCTTGCAATTAGCTCCTTTTCAGTTATTGAATATTTTACATATATAATGAAGCTATTGTGTTCTGCTGCTTTATTTAATCTTGCTATATATATACATAGACATTAGTCTGTGACTGTCACTCCGGGCATCTTTTGCACACTCATCTCACAATATCCCTTATTCAAACTAGTACTGTACCTCTCTGACGGTCACTTATCAGTTTTTTTTGTATAAGTTCATGTAAAGGCTAACTACTAGTTTTAGCATTTTATTTCATCATGACCATATAGTACTGTATAATGCTACTCTTTATTTTTATGAAACTTCTATAGCCTCGATCAGTATGTAAAATTTATAGCTGAAACTTTTACCTTTGGGCATTTGATCGTCTCCAGCTGATTACTAATTATCCATGCCAATGGTGCAATTTATGGCTGAAAGCTGAACGGTAACAGTTTTTCTTTTTTCCCAGTAAAGCATCATGTATGGACGTTTGGTTGATGGCTGGGAAGAGTTTTTTTTTTTCCTGAAAACCGGGGAGATGATTTTCAGAATGTTTACAGGGCATAAGAAAGGGAAATAGGAGTAACTTGGATACCGTGTGCACATTTTTCTAGTAGACTAAATAATGTATAACAACCAAGCTATATATATGCAATTTCCCTGGAAGGAAAACAAAGTTGTTCCAGCTTATACTGGTCCTCTGCAGTTTGATAATTTATTTGTAGGCGTACATAGATAGAAAGTGGAACATCATACGGGCTTCAGTTTAGGTAAACAATTCATTGGGAGAGAGTGCATGGCGGCTTTGTTCTTTCTGTTATCTAAAGACCCAAAATGGGCTGGCTAAAATTACTAAGTAATGTGCTGTGATAGCCGCAATAGAGAAAGCATCAATTATTTTATTAATGTATTTTTTTGCCAAAAAAACAGCAAGGACGCCAGAGCCATTTTTAGATTAATAATAGGCTGGATATTATTCTGCCTAACTGGACGGATTTGCTATTAGTAATACACAATCGATTGTGGCTGTGACTATCTGACCCACATTACAGGCTGTATTTTTTCACCAGCGCGCAATCTTTGGGAGATTCTGCTGACCAGCTGGCTGAAAAATATTTTTGGGACCTTCGTAGCAAGACAGTTTAGGTGCAATATTGTACAGTTTGATGAGTTGTCTTTCCTTTGATATCTGGATTGTAATTGCTAATTCTCTGTCTAAGGTTGTTCACCATACACTCGTGCAGGGATTCTTCAACCTTTTTTTTTCCGAGAAAACACAAAAGAACATGAAGAAGACATCATGGGTACAACCTCCAAGAGTGGGGGGTGGGGGGGGGGGGGGGGGGATAGATGCTACGTTGGGGTTTGACGAAGTAGAAGATAGAGATGCTCCACCTCTCCCCTCTCAGGAGGGGTGGCTCGGGCGGAACCCTAGAGACACCGCCTCCCCTTCCCCTCTACCCCCGCTCCACCGCCGCCGCCGAAGGATGCCGCCGGTCAAAGGCTGCGCGGCGGATGAAAATGGCGGGCTCATCTCGAGCGCGACTGGCAGCGGCGGGGGGCCTCTTCCTCCGTGAGTGCTAGGATCTCTAGCCGGAGCTTCGCGACTTCCCTGTTCAGCGCGGGCGTCCGGCTGAGATGGATGACATGGTGGTGGCCTCGGATTTCTTCGGCGGCCTTGGTGGCCATTATGGCCGCAAGGGCGGCACGACACCTGGTTCGGGGGACTCAATGCGGCTCAGCACCTCATCTCCGCATGGTGCAGATGGTGGCGGTTGTGCTCACTGAGATCTCTGGTCTGCTATTGGGAGCCGACGGACGGCAGCGCGGGGCCTACCGATCTGCCTATTAAAGAAGGTCGTCCTTGGGTTATTCTCATGCCAAGACGGTGCTCAGCTTGATGCATTCCCTCATTGATCTGGCCGGTGACGAGTTTCAGAAGGCTTCGCCAACGATCTCCATTGGGCGGTTAATGCTTGTAGATTGCTGGATCGGATGGGATTCGGTCGTGTGCACCCATATTTCTGTCCATGCGACTTTGGGAGGGTGTGACACGAAGCTTCGATGTCTGTTGCCATCATGGGACATGACGTTTTTTGATTTCCATGGAGAAGACAGTGGCGGAGAATGCCATGACAGCTGAGGTCTGAAGTCTAGTAATGATGGACTGAGTCTTCGAGGCGATAAGGACTTTGCTTGGTATTTATTGACTTGCAACAAAGGCATCAACATGCGTGGGTGGAAGCACATGAAGAGTAGGATCCGAATAATCTATGTCGGTATGGATCTGACCACCAATGTCGGTGCGGATCCATCTAGAGTTTCTAATCCTAGACTCCCCATCCTGGTCAATCATCAACTGGGCCACCCGAGGCCAACCACCATCTGTGGGCCACCTGGATTTGTCGGTATTAGAATGTGTTGTTGGTATACACATGAAGTATATCCACAACAGTAGCCCCGAGAGTTTTTTAAGATTCGCATGTTCTTCCGCCTAGCTCAGATCGCACCAATTCTTCATCTTGCATCTTCAAACCGTATCTACACAGAATCTTGAAGGACTCCAAAATCCTGATAGGTTCCACCTAGTATCTTAACAGACTCTCTTATTTTTCTTCAAAGTGGTATCCAAGGATTAGATACATGGAATATTCTTTCCAACGGTCACTTAGCGTAAATCTTGTTTCTTCGAATGGAAGTTACCGCAAGCTTACCCGCAATCTAGGCGAATTTTTCGCTCCGCCTAAATCGGCACCAGATAAAGCAAAGAAAAAGTAAAAAAACTTCGTGGCAAAATCGTTGTTGGGGCTTTAGGACACATGTCAACTATCCAGCGGTTGTGATGCTTGCATTATGACCACATGATGCGACATGGGGGGGGGGGGTTATTCACCCTATTCTCCTTAACTTCATCTTGTCCGCTCAGCAACGCATGCGAGTTGTAAGCCTGAGCTTAGCACTGCCGCACCGGAGTTCTGCCGTCGTCGAGCCACCGCGTCAAAAACTTCACCGGACTTTCTTCTCCCGTGAACCACCACACCAAATCTTCATCCCCGACAACCAACTTCGTCGTGTCTGCCATGGCCGGTAAGTTTTCCGACGTAGTTTAGAAGTTCTCTTGGTTTCATTTCCTCCAAGTTGTAAGTTCCCCGCCATAGCATATGCTTTAGCGATCTACTCGATCTCCCTCGCTGTCAAACCCCTTAGAAGTTCCTCCCATTGCATCCACGACTCTGCCCGTCATTCTCGTAGTCCTGGTTCCTACTTTCGTCCAAGCCTCCTTCAAGAAGATATTACTTGAGGGCTGAAGTTAGGCAGGAGATTCAAAGGAAAGGCAGGAGGAGGCCAAAATGCAAGAAAAGGTAGAAGAAACCAATAAGAAAACTAAAGCCAAAGCTCACGGAGGAGAGTAAAGGGGCGGTGGTGGCCTTCTTCTTTGTCGGCAAAGGACGTTGGGGACCTCGAAACTTTGGGCTTCATCAAGCCCAAGACTTAGCAGGTCGTGACTCCTGCAACATGCCTACTCCTGAGGACGATGAGAGAGTAGTCACAAAGGCTTTTGTGGAACGAGGCTTTTCGTTTTCGCCAAGTGACTTCTTCATGGAGCTGCTGACTAAATACCAGCTTCAACCACACAACATTCCTCCCAACTCCATCAGCACGATCTCTAACTTCTTCACCCTCCACGAAGGCCACTGGAAGATCCGACCAGAACTGGAGCTCTTAAAATACTTCTACTCTGTGAAGGAGACGGTAGCAAGGGGCGGTCTACTTGCCAATTATGGAGCATCACTTTCAAGATCCACTCACACAGAAAATATCCAACACTTAACCATCATGAATCCGCCATATACGGATCTAGAGGTTTCTTGTATGTGAAGAAAGGAAAGGATCCGGGTAGAGAGCAACCCCCCCCACCATTTAAGGAAGGCACGCCAATGGAGGCTGACTTCTAGAACACGGTGATAGTGCTTTCTGAGCACCCTAAAATAAATTGCATGGTTAGGCGGATCGCAAGGCTAGTCGAGCAAGGTTTTTTCGGCAAAGATTTGTCCTTGAGCTGGTTCAACAAGGGGATCAAGCCACGCCAACACTACGACCGATTGATGTCTCTCTATAAAGGAAAGACAGATTCTCTCAGAGTGACCCAAGACAATCTCACCTCCGACGCTCTTGACAGGTGTCTCCACCAAATGATCAAGATTCCAAGGGATGTTCACGGTCCATGAGTGCACTCATGATATTTATACCAAATACGAAGGCCCATATGTAAGTTTGTTTTCCGCCTTGTCCTTTCTGTCTTAGGTTCCGACTTATCGCCTGATGACAATACGAATATATCCTAGTTTGAGTCTTTGCAAGTGATGACGTTGGGACTCCAAGTGCAGAGTGTTGTGTCAGTAGAGTATTTTCCCCACAAGGGTGACTCGAGGGTTTAAATCGAACTCTTGGGGAACTGAACAAAGAGTATTCTCTTCTCTCTTCTTCTAGCAATCTTGCAAAGTAAAATAAAGCCTTGTGTCCCCAACTCCACCGTGTGGTGTCAAGTACAAGGTTTCGTGTAAGTAAATAAAACAAAAGTGAAAATAAAGCGAGTAAAACTAAATAAAATATAATAACTAAGTAAAAACTGTAATGGGGTTGATTGTTTTTGGTGTTTTGAATGCAAATAAGAAAAGTAAATATTTTTGTATTTTCGAATTAAAATGGTGCAACAAATATAAAATAAGATAAAAGCAATATAAAGGTGTTCCTTATGATAAAAAGTGGACTGGGGTTCATGTGTTCACTTGACTGTTCTCTCTTTTAAGTTGTAGTGGACAAATAGTAATTCATCAAATGAGATATGAGGATGCAAAATAATAACATGAGTAAGATAAGCATTCATATGGGCATCACGTCCAAACATAGAGATGATGCAACACATCTCTCTTATACTCCACAAGAAAGCGAAAACGCCATGCAATCTTGTATTAAGAATTAACAGAGTATAGTCATAAGTACTTTGACATGATGTTTGAATATCAAATATGCTACGTTGACCAAACAAGATCATCACTTTTGTCACGTGATGAACATAGCACGTGCATTCACTTTATCCCTAGTGAGGTAGCAAAATAAAAGGAAAAGCCATAATAGATCATGAATTTGTTGTCACTATTCAATCACTAGAGCCATGCTACTCCATCTAATACACACATCACCCCACACATGCTCTTGCATAGATGTTGCATCAGAACAAACACTTAAGAACATGGTACATAATTAATATGCATCTATTAATACATCTTACACATAATACGATCAGATCTGATAGCACAATATCATTGAATAAGGATCCACCACATATGTATTACAAATATGGCCATAACCATGTGAGGCAACTCCTATGGCACTAAGAACTATGAAGAACATGAGAGAAATAGATCAAGCTACTGCCACAAACCCGTAGTCCAGAAGTGGAATACTCTCCCTTGATCATGGTGATGATGATGAAGACGTTGGTGAAGATGGAGATCCCTCGGGCGGTGATCTCGACGGAGTTTCCCCCTCCAATCTTCTGTGTTGCAGCCTCCTTTTTCATGTTTCTATCTTTCTGCGGCGCTCTCCTCCCGAGAACTCTTCGGGGCCATATATATAGTGATTTTTAAGTTAAAATACGTCGGTGAACGAAAGAATCAGGTCGATTGGACAATCAACGGCCGAAAGAGTATGGGTGGCACTCCCTACATGTTTGGGCGTGCCACCTGTGCTCTTTTGGGCCTCAGGCCCATCCAAGACTCCTCCAAAGCTCCAGGGTGCTTCTCCCGATGAAAAAGTGATGTTCCAAAAATCCCAGGTCAATTTGACTCCGTATAAGTCTCTGAAAGTGAAAAATATCAAAACAAGGTTTTCCTGTTCTGCAGAGTTATAAATTAAATAAAGGGGATCATTGGCAAATCCCCATAAATCAATATAAAACATTGTAGTAACATCATATATGTTGCAAATATGTCGGAATTCAATATGATAAGGGACAAAGTTCATGTATGCATTTTACATGCATCAACATCCCCAAGCTTAACCTATGCTCGTCTCGAGCATAAAGGTGATAAAACTAACATAAACTTTTGGAGTTTATTATATATAGCTTCTAATAATCATGCAAAGTATCACAAGGTTTAGTCAACAAAGAATGACAATAAGTAATATGAACTCATCAAGTGATAACTCTTACATTCTACAAAGCATGCTTAATAGTAAATAGCATTGTAAGAAACATAAATGATAAGTTGTATGAATCATAAAGCATGCTTAGGAGAATCCTATAGAATTATTGGAAGATTCTTTGTCGTCTCTTTTCATGAATATTTCTTTTGACTCTTGAACACAAGAAAGTAAGCAGGGAATGTATGTGCTAAACCTCCAACAAAATAAAAAGTAGAGAGAATAAAACAAGGTTTTGAGATATGCAATTCATCTCAACAATAATAATAAGGTTGAGGTACCAAGTATCTTATGTAAGAAGATATCTATGTGTCATGAGTTTGACCTCTTATGAGTAAGTGTTGCCTCATTTTCTTGAGTGCTAAGGATTACATCTCTCGTTTCTCAACTTCGGGTTACTAAGACTTTTCAACCTACATGTTTCAACCAAGTATCACAATGGGATACCTTCATGCCACCTATACAAAGGACCAAAGGAGATGGGTATATAAACTATAGGCCATCCATACCGGGACATCATGAACAACAGGCGTTGATCATCCTCTCTAACTCTCTCTTACTTTTTTCTCTAACTATTTTTCTTTCCTTTCCTTTTCTTTTTCTTTTTCCACTCTCTCTCGTTTTTCATAACTCGTTTTCTTTTAATTTTTTCACTCTTCCTATGGAGGATGTTCGTTGCTGAAACTTTCACCATGATTAAGCATGGATTCGGTTAGCGGCCCATTGCTCTTATCTAAAAATGTATGCATACTCACTCTTTAATAACTTTCACTTATTTCACAAGAGATAGTCATCAACAAAACAAAAGAAATGATGATTAATGCAGGGTGCAATACTCTGATAGTGCATTGTTGAAAGACTTCCCCGGTAAACGTGGTTACGGTCTAGCTCATTACTAATAATCAGTCAAACCCACAACATGCATAGTGGTATTTTCCTTCCAAACCTTACTTTCTTATGAGCTTTAAATTACACAAAAAAAGATATTTTGAAAAGGTTGGAGACATAACATACACATTATACTTTGAATAGCAAGTGCTATATATGTAGGTATGATAGACATTAGATTTGAGTTGAGTTTGGAAACAAGTCTATGCTTGTGTAAGAATTCAAATCTTTTGGCTAGCAAGAGGTTTAAAATTATGAAATAGTATCAATAGAGTATTCATTAATCATCAAACAATGATACTTAAAATTAAACATCTATGTATACTAGCAAGAAGTAGCACTGAATAAGGCACATGACAAATCATCACTCAATAGAGCATGTAAAACTAGAAATACCATACACAAAATAAATTTCAGCTTTTAGGCATTCCCCCTTTTCTTTTATAATCATGCAACTTAATTTACTTTGAACATTCATAGATAGAGAGTTTGGTACACTAGATCATGCATATGCATTATGAACACTAATATGATGGCCCTTTCATTTTAAAAACAAAACTAGACACAAATAAAACAATGACGTTTCAAGTTTTTGCGGAAATTCTATGTTCCTAAAAAAACAAAGTTCAGAGGTGCTCAAACCAGAAGTTTTTGAATGAGTCTAGTGGGGTGGTGATACGTCTCCAACGTATCTATAATTTCTTA
Source organism: Lolium rigidum (assembly GCF_022539505.1). Taxonomy (NCBI): domain Eukaryota; kingdom Viridiplantae; phylum Streptophyta; class Magnoliopsida; order Poales; family Poaceae; genus Lolium; species Lolium rigidum. Next base: position 14,599 of record NW_025900399.1, on the reverse strand, counting down.
TGTTCCATGCTAGTTTTATGACAATACCTACATGTTTTATTCATACTTTATATCGTTTTGATGCATTTTCCGGCACTAACCTATTAACGAGATGCCGAAGCGCCAGTTCCTGTTTTGTGCTGTTTTTGGTTTCAGAAATCCTACACAGGAAATATTCTCGGAATTGGACGAAACAAAGGCCCACGATCTTATATTTCACGGAAGCTTCCAGAGCACCGAAGAGGGGCCTGAGGGGAGCCAAGGGGGCCCCACCCCACATGGCGGCGCGGCCAAGGGGGGTGCCCCCTATTGTGTGGGACCCCCAGGACCTCTCCGAGGCTGCCCTTCCTCCTATAAAGCCTCTCCGTCGCGAAAACCCTAAAAACATAAGCCACGGTACGAGAAAAGTTACGCAGCCGCCGCCATCGCGAAACCAAGATTCGGGGGACAGAAGTGTCTGTTCCGGCACGCTGCCGGGACGGGGAATTGCCCCCGGAAGGCATCTCCATCGACACCACCGCCATCTTCATCGTTGCTGATGTCTCCTATGATGAGGAGGGAGTAGTTCTCCCCCGAGGCTAAGGGCTGTACCGGTAGCTATGTGGTTCATCTCTCTCTCCCATGTGATCTTTATGTGATCATGAGCTTTGTATCACTATTAATCTATGTGCTACTCTAGTGATCTTATTAAAGTAGTCTATTCCTCCTTCATGATGTAATGTGGACAGTGTGTGCATCATGTAGTACTTGGCGTAGGTTATGATTGTGATCTCTTGTAGATTATGAAGTTAACTATTACTATGCACTCTAGAGTTACTTTAATATGAACTCCGGAATTACTCTCCATGGTGTGACGATGGCAGGTGTTTGCATCGTGTGTGATTCCTTTATGACGTTGTGGATCTTGTTTACTCCGGCTTGAGGGTGCTCTCGTAGCCCTACACAATGAATGGTGTTTGTTATCCAACAATAGAGTCTTTGAAAGTAGCATAAGAGAAGAGAACTTATTTATTTATGTGATCATTGTTGAGAGTGTCCACTAGTGAAAGTATGATCCCTAGGCCTTGTTTCTAAGCATTGAAACACCGTTTACAACAAGTTCTGTTACATGTTTGCTTGCTGCCATCTTTATTTCAGATTGCTATTACCACTCATATTCATCCATATTACTTGTATTTCACTATCTCTTCGCCGAACTAGTGCACCTATACATCTGACAAGTGTATTAGGTGTGTTGGGGACACAAGAGACTTCTTGTATCGTAATTGCAGGGTTGCTTGAGAGGGATATCCTTGACCTCTACCTCCCTGAGATCGATAAACCTTGGGTGATTCACTTAAGGGAAATTTGCTACTGTTCTACAAACCTCTGCTCTTGGAGGCCCAACACTGTCTACAGGGAATAGAAGCGTGCGTAGACATCAAGCTATTTTCCGGCGCCGTTGCTTGGGGGAGGTAAGGTAAAAGGTATTCACATCCTCCGACTACTAAGCTATTTCCTAGCATTGTTGCCGGTGTGTGAGTGCTCGAAGCTATTTAATTTAGATCCTGCAATTGCATCTTTTTGTTTCTTGTTTTTATTTTCACTAGTTAGGCTTAATTGAAAACAACAACAAAATTAGAGATCTTTATGAACTTTATATTGAATTAGGACATGATGTGTTTGAAGAGAGAATTAAAAAACCCATGGAACTTTGTTTGCAAAATAGTTGTAGCAATGTTATTAGCATGAACTCTTTGAATACTATTATTGCTAATGCTATGGAAGAATTTAAGCTTGGGGAAGCTGGTTGTGATATTTTTAGTCCCCCAAGTGTTGAGGAGAAAATTTTCTTTGATGATACTTTGCCTCCCATTTATGATGATTATAATGATAGTGGTATTTTGGTGCCACCTACTATGGAGGATAAAGTTTATTATGATTATACCATGCCTGCAATTTATGATGGTTACAATGATGGTTGTGATAGTTTTACTCCCACTATTACTAATAAAATTGATTATGCTTATGTGGAGAGTAATGATACTTTTATGCATGTGAATAAGAATGCTTTATGTGATAGTTATATTGTTGAGTTTGTTCATGATGCCACTGAAAGTTATTATGAGAGAGGGAAACATGGCTATATGCATCTTAATAATATTAAGTTTCCCCTCTTTATGTTGAGAATCTTGAAGTTACTCGTGTTTTATCTTCCTATGCTTGTCACTTTGCTCCTCATGAATTTATTTGTTTACAAGATTCCTTTTCATAGGAAGTGGGTTAGGCTTAAATTTGTTTCATACTTGCTTTTCTATGCTCTCTTTGCTTCAACTCTCATCCTTATGAGTGCATCATTAAAATTGTTGAGCCCATCTTAATGGCTAAAAAGAAAGCACTTTTTGGGAGATAACCCATATTTTTATTTTGCTACTGTTTTGTTGTGTCTTGTAAGTTGTTACTACTGTAGCAACCTCTCCTTATCTTTATTTTATTGCATTGTTGTGCCAAGTAAAGTCTTTGATAGTAAGGTTGATACTAGATTTGGATTGCTGCGCAGAAACAGATTTCTTGCTGTCACGAATTTGAGTAGAATTCTCTGTAGGTAACTCAGAAAAATCTACCAATTTACGTGTGTGATCCTCAGATATGTACGCAACTTTCATTCAATTTGAGATTTTTCATCTGAGCAAGTTAAGTGCCCCTGAAAAATTCGTCTTTACGGACTGTTCTATTTTGACAGATTCTGCATTTTATTTCGCATTGCCTCTTTTGCTATGTTGGATGGATTTCTTTGTTCCATTAACTTTCAGTAGCTTTGTTCAATGTCCAGAAGTGTTAAGAATGATTATGTCACCTCTGAATATGTGAATTTTTGATTATGCACTAACCCTCTAATGAGTTTGTTTTGAGTTTGGTGTGGAGGAAGTTTTCAAGGGTCAAGAGAGGAGGATGATACAATATGATCAAGAAGAGTGAAAAGTCTAAACTTGGGGATGCCCCGTGGTTCATCCCTGCATATTTCAAGAAGACTCAAGCATCTAAGCTTGGGGATACCCAAGGCATCCCCTTCTTCATCGACAACTTATCAGGTCACCTCTAGTGAAACTATATTTTTATTCTGTCACATCTTATGTACTTTAGTTGGAGCGTCTGTGTGCTTTTATTTTCGTTTTGTTATCTTAGTTCTCTGAATAAATTGGATCATACCTTGTTTGGGATAGAGACACGCTCCGCTTTTTCATTTGAACACTTGTGTTCTTTGTTTTATTTTTAATGTTCATGGCTAAAGTTAAAAGCTGCTGCATTTATTGCTATTTGGTTGGAAACAGAAAATTCTCCATGTGGTAATTGTATATGGTCTTGAATAATTCGATACTTGGCAATTATTGTGCTCAAATAGATCACGTTTAAGCTCTTGCATCATGTACTTTGTACTCCCTCCGTTCCTTTTTAATTGACTTGGATTTAGTACAAGTTTGTACTAAATCCGAGTCAATTAAAAAGGAACGGAGGGAGTACCTATTAATGAAGAACTACCATAGAGCTTGTTGAAATTGGGTTTGCATGATTGGTCTCTCTAAAGTCTAGATATTTTCTGGTGAAGTGTTTGAACAACAAGGAGACAGTGTAGAGTCTTATAATGCTTGCAATATGTTCTTATGTAAGTTTTGCTGTACCGGTTCATAATTGTGTTTGCTTCAAACAACCTTGTAGCCAAAGCCTTGTATTGAGAGGGAATTCTTCTCGTGCATCCAAATCCTTGAGCCAAAAACTATGTCATTTGTGTCCACCATACCTACCTACTATGTGGTATTTCTCTGCCATTCCAAAGTAAATTACTTCAGTGCTACCTTTAAAATTTCATTCCTTGTCTTTGCAATATATAGCTCGTGGGAAAATAGCCTTAAAAACTATTGTGGTATTGAATATGTCGCTTATATATCTTATTTCTTATAAGTTGCTTGTTGAGCGGTAACCATGTTTCTGGGGACGCCATCAACTATTACACATTTGTTGAATATCATGTGAGTTGCTATGCATGTTCGTCTTGTCTGAAGTAAGGGTGATTTATCATGATCAAATGGTTTGAGTATGCATATTGTTAGAGAAGAACATTGGGACGCTAACTAAAGCCATGAATCATGGTGGAAGTTTCAGTTTGGACATTAATCCTCAATCTCTTATGAGTATATTATCTGTTATTGAATGCTTATGCATTAAAGAGGAGTCCATTATCTGTTGTCTATGTTGTCCCGGTATGGATGTCCTAAGTTGAGATTTATCAAAAACGAGAAATCAAATGCGATCTATCTCCTTGGACCTTTGTACATGCGACATAGAGGTACCCCTTTGTGACACTTGGTTGAAACATATGTTATTTAATGATAATCCATGTAAATCCAAGCTAATTAGGACAAGGTGCGAGCACTATTGGTATTCTATGCATGAGGCTTGCAAATTATAGGATGTCTTATGCATAACACATATGAAGTATTACTACCGTTGACAAAATTGTTTCTATGTTTTCAAAATAAAAGCTCTAGCACATGATTTAATCCCTGCTTCCCTCTGCGAAGGGCCTTTCTTTTACTTTATGTTGAGTCAGTTTACCTACTTCTTTCTATCTTAGAAGCAAACACTTGTGTCAACTGTGCATTGATTCTTACATGTTTACTTATTGCACTTGTTATTTTGCTTTATATGTTGAAAACTATCCATGAGATATACATGTTACAAGTTGAAAGCAATTGCTGAAACTTAATCATCCTTTGTGTTGTTTCGAAACTTTCTACTAAGAATTTATTGCTTTATGAGTTAACCCCTATGCAAGTCTTATTGATGCTTGTCTTGAAAGTACTATTCATGAAAAGTCTTTGCTATATGATTCAGTTGTTTAGTCATTGTCTTTACCATTGCTTTGAATCACTTCATTCATCTCATATGCTTTACAATAGTATTGATCAAGATCATGTTGGTAGCATGTCACTTAAGAAATTATCCTTGTTATCGTTTACCTACTCGAGAGCGAGTAGGAACTAAGCTTGGGGATGCTTGATGCGTCTCCAACGTATCTATAATTTCTTATGTTCCATGCTAGTTTTATGACAATACCTACATGTTTTATTCATACTTTATATCGTTTTGATGCATTTTCCGGCACTAACCTATTAACGAGATGCCGAAGTGCTAGTTCCTGTTTTGTGCTGTTTTTGGTTTCAGAAGTCCTACACAGGAAATATTCTCGGAATTGGACGAAACAAAGGCCCACGATCTTATATTTCACGGAAGCTTCCAGAGCACCGAAGATGGGCCAGAGGGGAGCCAAGGGGGCCCACCCCACATGGCGGCGCGGCCAAGGGGGGGCGCCCCCTGTTGTGTGGGACCCCCAGGACCTCTCCGAGGCTGCCCTTCCGCCTATAAAGCCTCTCCGTCGCGAAAACCCTAAAAACATAAGCCACGGTACGAGAAAAGTTACGCAGCCGCCGCCATCGCGAAACCAAGATTCGGGGGACAGAAGTCTCTGTTCCGGCACGCTGCCGGGACGGGGAATTGCCCCCGGAAGGCATCTCCATCGACACCACCGCCATCTTCATAGCTGCTGCTGTCTCCTATGATGAGGAGGGAGTAGTTCTCCCCCGAGGCTAAAGGCTTTACCGGTAGCTATGTGGTTCATCTCTCTCCCATGTGATCTTTATGTGATCATGAGCTTTGTATCACTATTAATCTATGTGCTACTCTAGTGATGTTATTAAAGTAGTCTATTCCTCCTTCATGATGTAATGTGGACAGTGTGTGCATCATGCAGTACTTGGCGTAGGTTACGATTGTGATCTCTTGTAGATTATGAAGTTAACTATTACTATGCACTCTAGAGTTACTTTAATATGAACTCCGGAATTACTCTCCATGGTGTGACAGTGGACAGTTGTTTGCATCGTGTGTGATTCCCTTATGACGTTGTGGAGCTTGTTTACTCCGGCTTGAGGGTGCTCTCGTAGCCCTACACAATGAATGGTGTTTGTTATCCAACAATAGAGTCTTTGAAAGTAGCATAAGAGAAGAGAACTTATTTATTTATGTGATCATTGTTGAGAGTGTCCACTAGTGAAAGTATGATCCCTAGGACTTGTTTCTAAGCATTGAAACACCGTTGCCAACAAGTTCTGTTACATGTTTGCTTACTGCCATCTTTATTTCAGATTTCTATTACCACTCATATTCATCCATATTACTTGTATTTCACTATCTCTTCGCCGAACTAGTGCACCTATACATCTGACAAGTGTATTAGGTGTGTTGGGACATAAGAGACTTCTTGTATCGTAATTGCAGGGTTGCTTGAGAGAGATATCTTTGATCTCTACCTCCCTGAGTTCGATAAACCTTGGGTGATTCACTTAAGGGAAACTTGCTACTGTTCTACAAACCTCTGCTCTTGGAGGCCCAACACTGTCTACAGGAATAGAAGCGTGCGTAGACATCAGGTGTCATGGGCATCCCCAATCTTATGATATTCATCATACTTGAATTATATTAGTGTGATATTGATGTCTACCCACGCTTCTATTCATGTAGACAGTGTTGGGCCTCCAAGAGCAGAGGTTTGTAGAACAGTAGCAAGTTTCCCTTAAGTGAATCACCCAAGGTTTATTGAACTCAGGGAGGAAGAGGCCAAAGATATCCCTCTCAAGCAACCCTGCAATTACGATACAAGAAGTCTCTCTTGTGTCCCCAACACACCTAATACACTTGTCAGATGTATAGGTGCACTAGTTCGGCGAAGAGATAGTAAAACACATGTGGTATAGATGGTGGTAATATTGTAGGAAGTAAAGATGCAGTAAAACGAGAAACAAGCGATGTTTGCGTATTTGGAAACAAGGCCTAGGGATCCTACTTTCACTAGTGGACACTCTCAACATTGATCACATAATAAATAAATAACTTCTCCTCACTTGTGCTACATACACTCTCTTGTTGGATAACAAACACCATTCATTGTGTAGGGCTACAAGAGCACCCTCAAGCCGGAGTTAACAAGCTCCACAACATTCGGAGTTCATATTTAAGTAACCTCTAGAGCAAATAGACCGTTGCAATTTAGAACGAGTACTAACATAGCATACACACTGTCACTTTTAAGCTATGAAAGGGGGAATAGATCACATCAATACTATCATAGTAATAGTTAACTCCATAATCTACAAGAGATTACAATCATAACCTACGCCAAGTACTACATGATGCACACACTGTCAACATTACATCATGGAGGAGGAATAGACTACTTTAATAACATCACTAGAGTAGCACATAGATTAATAGCGATACAAAGCTCATGATCACATGGGAGAGAGAGATGAACCACATAGCTACCGGTACAGCCCTTAGCCTCGGGGGAGAACTACTCCCTCCTCATCATAGGAGATAGCAATGGCGATGAAGATGGCGGTGGTGTCGATGGAGATGCCTTCCGGGGGCACTTCCCCGTCCCGGCGGCGTGCCGGAACAGAGACTTCTGTCCCCCGAATCTTTGCTTCGCGATGGCGGCGGCTGCAGAACTTTTCTCGTATCGTGGCTTATCTTTTAGGGTTTTCGAGGCGGAGAGAATATATAGGCGGAAGGGCAGCCTCGGAGGAGCCAGGGGGCTCCCTCCCCACATCTGGGCACGGCCAGGGGGCCACCCGCGTCGCCTTATGGTGTGGGCCCCCTGCTGCCCGTCTCCGACTCTTCTTCGATGTTCTGGAAGCTCCGTGGAAAAATAAGATCGTGGGCTTTTGTTTCGTCCTATTCCGAGAATATTTCCTGTGTAAGATTTCTGAAACCAAAAACAGCAAAAAACAGGAACTGGCACTTCGGCATCTTGTTAATAGGTTAGTTCCGGAAAATGCATCAAAACGATATAAAGTATGAATAAAACATGTAGGTATTGTCATAAAACTAGAATGGAACATAAGAAATTATAGATACGTTGGAGACGTATCAAGCATCCCTGATGGCGTGTAATACACACGTTCGTTGGGAACCCCAAGTGGAAGGTATGATGCGCACAGCAGCAAGTTTTCCCTCAGAAAGAAACCAAGGTTTTTCGAACCAGGAGGAGCCAAGAAGCACGTTGAAGGTTTATGGCAGCGGGATGTAGTGCGGCGCAACACCAGGGATTCCGGCGCCAAAGTGGAACCTGCACAACACAACCAAAGTACTTTGCCCCAACGAAACAGTGAGGTTGTCAATCTCACCGGCTTGCTCGTAACAAAGGATTAGATGTATAGTGTGGATGATGATATTTGTTTGCAAAGAACGGTAAAGAACAATAGCAGAGATTTGTATTTCAGTATGTAAAGAATAGGACCGGGGTCCACAGTTCACTAGAGGTGTCTCTCCCATAAGATAAATAGCATGTTGGGTGAACAAATTACAGTCGGGCAATTGACAAATAGAGAGGGCATGACCATGCACATACATGATATGATGAGTATAGTGAGATTTAATTGGGCATTACGACAAAGTACATAGACCGCTATCCAACATGCATCTATGCCTAAAAAGTCCACCTTCAGGTTATCATCCGAACCCCTTCCAGTATTAAGTTGCAAACAATAGACAATTGCATTAAGTATGGTGCGTAATGTAATCAATAACTACATCCTCGGACTTAGCATCAATGTTTTATCCCTAGTGGCAACAACACATCCACAACCTTAGAACTTTCTGTCACATCGTCCCGCATTTAATGGAGGCATGAACCCACTATCGAGCATAAATACTCCCGCTTGGAGTTAAGAGTAAAAACTTGGCCAGAGCCTCTACTAATAACGGAGAGCATGCAAGATCATAAACAACACTTAAGTAATAGATTGATAATCAACATAACATAGTATTCTCTATCCATCGGATCCCGACAAACACAACATATAGTATTAAGATAGATGATCTTGATCATGTTAGGCAGCTCACAAGATCCGACAATGAAGCACATAAGGAGAAGACGACCATCTAGCTACTGCTATGGACCCATAGTCCAGGGGTAAACTACTCACTCATCACTCCGGAGGCGACCATGGCGGTGAAGAGTCCTCCGGGAGATGATTCCCCTCTCCGGCGAGGTGCCGGAGGCGATCTCCTGAATCCCCCGAGATGGGATTGGCGGCGGCGGCGTCTCGCAAGGTTTTCCGTATCGTGGCTCTCGGTACTAGGGGTTTCGCGACGGAGGCTTTAAGTAGGCGGAAGGGCGAGTCGGGAGAGTCACGGGGCCCCACACAGCGAGGCCGCGCGGGCCCCTCCCGGGCCGCGCCGCCCTAGTGTGGCGGCGCCCCGTGGCCCCACTTCGTCTTCTCTTCGGTCTTCCGGAAGCTTCGTGGCAAAATAGGCCCCCGGGCGTTGATTTTGTCCAATTCCGAGAATATTTCCTTACTAGGATTTCGAAACCAAAAACAGCGAGAAAACAACAACCGGCTCTTCGGCATCTCGTTAATAGGTTAGTGCCGGAAAATGCATAAATATGACATAAAGTATGCATAAAACATGTAGATATCATCAATAATGTGGCATGGAACATAAGAAATTATCGATACGTCGGAGACGTATCAGCATCCCCAAGCTTATTTCCTACTCGTCCCGAGCAGGTAAACGATAACAAAGATAATTTCTGGAGTGACATGTCATCATAACCTTGATCATACTATTGTAAGCATATGTAATGAATGCAACGATCAAAACAATGGTAATGACATGAGTAAACAAATGAATCATAAAGCAAAGACTTTTCATGAATAGTACTTTCAAGACAAGCATCAATAAGTCTTACATAAGAGTTAACTCATAAAGCAATAAATCAAAGTAAAGGTATTGAAGCAACACAAAGGAAGATTGAGTTTCAGCGGTTGCTTTCAACTTATAACATGTATATCTCATGGATATTGTCAATGTAAAGTAATATAACAAGTGCAATATGCAAGTATGTAGGAATCAATGCACAGTTCACACAAGTGTTTGCTTCTTGAGGTGGAGAGAGATAGGTGAACTGACTCAACATAAAAGTAAAAGAAAGGCCCTTCGCGAGAGGAAGCATTGATTGCTATATTTGTGCTAGAGCTTTGGTTTTGAAAACAAGAAACAATTTTGTCAACGGTAGTAATAAAGCATATGTATCATGTAAATTATATCTTACAAGTTGCAAGCCTCATGCATAGTATACTAATAGTGCCCGCACCTTGTCCTAATTAGCTTGAATTACCAGGATTATCATCGCAATACACATGTTTTAACCAAGTGTCACAAAGGGGTACCTCTATGCCGTCTGTACAAAGGTCTAAGGAGAAAGCTCGCATTTGGATTTCTCGCTTTTGATTATTCTCAACTTAGACATCCATACCGGGACAACATAGACAACAGGTAATGGACTCCTCTTTAATGCATAAGCATGTAGCAACAATTAATGTTCTCATATGAGATTGAGGATATTTGTCCAAAACTGAAACTTCCACCATGATTCATGGCTTTAGTTAGCGGCCCAATGTTCTTCTCTAACATTATGCATGCTCTAACCATTAAATGAGTGGTAAATCTCCCTTACTTCAGACAAGACGGACATGCATATCAACTCACATGATATTCAACAAAGAGTAGTTGATGGCGTCCCCAGGAGCATGGTTATCGCACAACAAACAACTTAATAAGAGATAAAGTGCATAAGTACATATTCAATACCACAATAGTTTTTAAGCTATTTGTCCCATGAGCTATATATTGCAAAGGTAAAGAATGGAAATTTTAAAGGTGGTACTCAAGCAATTTACTTTGGAATGGCGGAGAAATACCATGTAGTAGGTAGATATGGTGGACACAAATGGCATAGTGGTTGGCTCAAGGATTTTGGATGCATGAGAAGTATTCCCTCTCGATACAAGGTTTAGGCTAGCAAGGTTATTTGAAACAAACACAAGGATGAACCGGTGCAGCAAAACTCACATAAAAGACATATTGTAAACATTATAAGACTCTACACCGTCTTCCTTGTTGTTCAAAACTCAATACTAGGAATTATCTAGACTTTAGAGAGACCAAATATGCAAACCAAATTAGCAAGCTCTATGTATTTCTTCATTAATAGGTGCAAAGTATATGATGCAAGAGCTTAAACATGAGCACAACAATTGCCAAGTATCAAATTATTCAAGACATTTTAGAATTACTACATGTAGCATTTCCCGATTCCAACCATATAACAATTTAACGAAGAAGATTCAACCTTCGCCATGAATACTATGAGTAAAGCCTAAGGACATATTTGTCCATATGCAACAACGGAGTGTGTCTCTCTCCCACACAATGAATGCTAGGATCCATTTTATTCAAACAAAAACAAAAACAAAAACAAACCGACGCTCCAAGCAAAGCACATAAGATGTGATGGAATAAAAATATAGTTTCGGGGAGGAACTCCGATAATGTTGTCGATGAAGAAGGGGATGCCTTGGGAATCCCCAAGCTTAGACGCTTGAGTCTTCTTAAAATATGCGAGGGGTGAACCACCGGGCATCCCCAAGCTTGGAGCTTTCACTCTCCTTGATCATATTGTATCATCTCCCTCTCTTGATCCTTGAAAACTTCCTCCACACCAAACTCGAAACAACTCATTAGAGGGTTAGTGCATAATAAAAATTTACATGTTAAGAGGTGACATAATCATTCTTAACACTTATGGACATTGCACAAAGCTACTGGACATTAATGGAACAAAGAAATTCATCCAACATAGCAAAAGAGGCAATGCGAAATAAAAGGCAGAATCTGTCAAAACAGAACAGTTCGTAAAGACGGATTTTATTGAGGCACCAGACTTGCTCAAATGAAAATGCCCAAATTGAATGAAAGTTGCGTACATATCTGAGGATCACGCACGTAAATTGGCATATTTTTCTAAGCTACCTACAGAGAGGAGGTCGAAATTCGTGACAAAGAAAGAAATCTGTTTCTGCGCAGTAATCCAAATCTAGTATGAACCTTACTATCAAAGACTTTACTTGGCACAACAATGCACAAAACTAAGATAAGGAGAGGTTGCTACAGTAGTAAAAACTTTCAAGACTCAAATATAAAATAAAAGTACAGTAGTAAAAACATGGGTTGTCTCCCATAAGCGCTTTTCTTTAACGCCTTTCAGCTAGGCGCAGAAAGTGTATATCAAGTGTTATCGAGAGATGAAGCATCAACATCATAATTTGTTCTAATAATAGAATCATAAGGTAACTTCATTCTCTTTCTAGGGAAGTGTTCCATACCTTTCTTGAGAGGAAATTGATATGTAATATTACCTTCCTTCATATCAATGGTAGCACCAACAGTTCGAAGAAAAGGTCTTCCCAATATAATGGGACAAGATGCATTGCATTCAATATCCAAGACAACAAAATCAAAGGGGACAAGGTTATTGTTAACGGTAATGCGAACATTATCAATTCTCCCCAAAGGTTTCTTTATAGCATTATCAACAAGATTAACATCCAAATAACAGTTTTTCAATGGTGTCAAGTCAAGCATATCATAAATTTTCTTAGGCATAACAGAAATACTTGAACCAAGATCACATAAAGCATTACAATCAAAATCATTGACCCTCATCTTAATGATGGGCTCCCAACCATCCTCTAACTTTCTAGGAATAGAAGTTTCAAGTTTTAGTTTCTCCCCTCTAGCTTTTATGAGAGCATTTGTAATATGTTTTGTAAAGGCCAAATTTATAGCACTAGCATTGGGACTTTTAGCAAGCTTTTGTAAGAACTTTATAACTTCAGAGATGTGACAATCATCAAAGTCTAAACCATTATGATCTACAGCAATGGGATCATTGTCCCCAATAATTTGAAAAATTTCAGCAGTTTTATCAATTTCAGCAGTTTTAGCAGTTTCAGGCAATTTTGCACGCTTTGCACTAGGAGTAGTAACATTGCCAACACCAATTATTTTACCATTGATAGTAGGAGGTGTAGTGATGTCTACGGGAGCTTCTATTCTTGTAGACAGTGTTGGGCCTCCAAGAGCAGAGGTTTGTAGAACAGCAACAAGTTTCCCTTAAGTGGATCACCCAAGGTTTATCGATCTCAGGGAGGAAGAGGTCAAAGATATCCCTCTCAAGCAACCCTGCAACCACAAAGCAAGAAGTCTCTTGTGTCCCCAACACACCTAATACACTTGTCAGATGTAAAGGTGCACTAGTTCGGCGAAGAGATAGTGAGATGCAAGTAATATGGATGAGTATGAGTGGTAATAGTAATCTGAATAAAATATGACAGCGAGTAAACATGCAACAAAACAGTAAACAAACGGAGATTCGATGCTTGGAGGCAAGGCCTAGGGATCCTGCTTTCACTAGTGGACACTCTCAACAATGATCACATAATAGGACTACTCTACACCCTCTTGTTGGATGATGAACACCACTAATTGTGTAGGATTACACGAACCCTCAATGCCGGAGTTAACAAGCTCCACAATATTCAATGTTCATATTTAAATAACCTTAGAGTGCAAGATAGATCAACACAATTACACCGAGTACTAACATAGCATGCACACTCGTCAACATCAGCTATGAAAGGGGAATAGATCGCATCAATACCATCATAGTAATAGTTAACTTCATAATCTACAAGAGATCACAATCATAGCATATACCAAGTACTTCATGATGCACACACTTGCCAACATTACATCATGGAGGAGGAATAGACTACTTTAATAACATCACTAGAGTAGCACATAGATGATATTCAACTTGATCACAAAGACGAGAGAGATGAACCACATAGCTACAGCGGAGCCCTCGGCCCCGGGGGTGAATTACTCCCTCCTCATCATGGAGGCAGCGATGGCGGTGAAGATGGCGGTGGAGACGGCGGTGGAGATGGCTCCGGGGGCAATTCCCCGTCCCGGCAGGGTGCCAGAACAGAGACTTCTGTCCCCCGAATTTGGATTTTCGCGATGTGGCGGCGCCCCTGGAGTCTTTCTGGAGTTTCGTCAAGAGATATCGCGTTTTTAGGTCGAAAGGGCTTATATAGGCGAAGAGGCGGAGTCGGAGGGCTGGCAGGGTGGCCCCACCACAGGCCGGCGCGGCCAGAGGCCAGCCCGCGCGGCCCTATGGTGTGGGGGCCCCCTGGCCCCTCTCCGACTCTTCTTCGGTGTTCTAGAGCCTTCCGGGAAAAATAGGAGGTTTGGCGTTGATTTCGCCCAATTCCGAGAATATTGCCCGAACAGCCTTTCTGGAACCAAAAACAGCAGAAAACAACAACTGGCCTTTCGGCATCTCATCAATAGGTTAGTTCCGGAAAACACATAATAATGACATAAAGTGTGAACAAAACATGTCGGTATTGTCATAAAACAAGCATGGAACATCAGAAATTATAGATACGTTGGAGACGTATCAGCATCCCTAGCTTAGTTCCTACTCGTCCTCGAGTAGGTAAACGATAAAAGATAATTTCTGAAGTGACATGCTACCAACATAATCTTAATCATACTATTGTAAAGCATATGAGATGAATGCAGTGATGACCCACAAGTATAGGGGGTGTATCGTAGTATCTTCGATAAGTAAGAATGTCGATCCCAACGAGGAGCAGAAGGTGTTGACAAG
>NW_025900398.1:0-16580 GCF_022539505.1 Lolium rigidum | reverse complement strand
AACAACTTCCAAGACGCAAAATAAAAACAAAGTACTGTAGGTAAAAATAGAGTGAATTTGGTGATCATGGGGGTACGTGAGCACCCACTCTTCATCGTCCGATTTGCTTTTAGATCTGCCCAAATCACTCAGATGCTCACGGATGAGTTCACGGCGTGAAGTGACTTTTCTAGCGTGGAATCTACTTTTCACATGTTATTATCTAATCATGGCAAGCGCTAAACAAAGGAAACGATGCCCACCCGTTATAAAAAAAGGAAACGATCGATGCCCACCCTGCTCCTCCCTCACCGACGAGAGAACCGCACGCCGCCCCTGCTCCTCCTGCCCAGACGCGAGGCCGTGCGCTGCCCCTGCTCCGGCCGTCCCTGTGCCCGCACCACCGCCCAGATGGCCCCATGGAGCTCCCCTTCCTTCCACACTGCCGCCTTCACCGCGGCCGCGCGGAGGCCGCCGCGCGCCTCAGCCTCCTCATCTCCACGGAGGAGGGGCGGAGGTCGACCTCCCTAGTACCCGCACCTGCATCGCGAACTGCGGCGGCGCCCCGCGCCCCCCGTCGATCGGCTGGGCTCATCGTGCTTGGGAAGAAGCCGGCCGATGCCATCGACGCTTCTCCTCCAGCGCACGCTCTCCACCCAGCCTCCTACAGTTTCACTTGTAAAGAATTCCAGGGTCAGCTCATAGTTTCAATGCACCAACAGTTCAGTTCACTGCGAGAGGGAAGGCTAATGCTCCAAATCACCATCAACAATGCAGAAAAGGCTTTCATGTATATAAACTAAACATGTTCTTTCAATTTGGATGACGTTTGGTCCAAATTCAATTCGGCAGAGTGCATCCCTTGCTGAATCTTATCATTTGCAATTGCAAGTGTCGGGACAACAGTTTCAGGAGACAAGCAATGAGTTGGGAACAGTTTGCCATTTCAGTGAATAGAACAATGAGCAATCTTCCTAACATATACGGAGTAGTTGACGACCTCCCATCTCAACTGTCGTGCACACTTCTTTTTCCAATTTAGGGTATATTATTCACGGAAAATAAATCACAGTAATCATAGAACAAATCAAGACTATATACTCCAGCTGCCAAAAGAAGGTACTGCAGTTTAAACTTCAGTTTCAGTTCAATTTTTCCTTGCCCCAGATGTATGTATGGAAATACAGGCAAAAAAATAGTGATGGAGTTGCAGCTGAAATAACATTATCAAAGGAAATTAACCGATCAGTACTAGGATAGATATATGGTGGTCATGTCCTATTCTCAATCCCTTCTCGAACTCGCGGTGGTCGAACAATTCTAACCCGCAGGCCATCTCAAATCGAACAGCACACGCGCGCGGCCAACCTCAATTCAAGAATCGAGGTCACTTCGCTGTAATTTCCAAAATCGAGGGTCTGAAATTACCTGTATTCGTGCTGCACGTAGTGGGGGCGAGTATCTTTCTCTCCCAGAAAAAAGAAGCTAAACGCGGGCCTTCGCTGCCTCCTCTGATGATGCTCTCGGTTGGCGATGCCCAGCGCCCCACTCCGCCGGCGCGGACACGAGCCTGGCCACGGCTCCGTCCATCCTGACGATGGCCTCGGCGCCACCCCGCTTCGCGAGCGACGCCAGCGTGAGCTTCCCCACGTTCTCCCGCTTAGCAGTCTATCTCTCTTATATTTCTCCCGCTGATTGCTTCTCAAAGTTGGGGATTCCTGATTGGAGCGAAGCCCCTTCACGTCCACCTTGGTACGTACCACCATGATCGTCACAAAACATCCCCTGGACATGATCGATCTACAAAACCGATTACTACTCTGCATTATCGATTGCAGAGCCTGCCGCCCAAGTTCGCGGCGCGCCTGGACATCCCGCCGGGCTTCGCCATGGCCACGCTGCGGGACCCCGCGGGGCGGTCGTGGCATGTGGACCTCGACCGGGACCGGGATGGGCCCTGCTTCGTGGGCAGGGGGTGGCGCAGCTTCCTCGCCGGCGCGAATTGAAGATGGGCGCCCTTGATTTGGGGAAAATGGGGGTCTCCTGCAAAGAAAAGAAAATATTGGGGTCTCCAGAGCACCCCACGACCCGGAGGTCGAAACTGCCGCCGCGCCCGCACCTCAAATCGAGTCAATGTGCGGCGGAGGGCTGGAGCTGGATGCGGAATCGACACGGAGCGGGAGATGCGCCAGCGGACAATCCCGGCCACGCTGAAAACCGCGTCCGCACGATCCCGGCCACGCCATGGACGCAGGTGGACTCCCGCGGGAGGGCCGGCGGCAGCGAATTGGGGCGCTCCTCGAGACGGGGCACACGGCAGCGGAGCTCACGCTGCCTTCCCGGCCACCACCGACGGGAACTGTTGTCGTACTACCGCACGCATCGGGGGAGGCCGAGCGCCGCCGCGTGCGAGTGCCTTCTGCCGCCGCCGCCACCAACGTGATGCATCAGAGAGGCCGCGGGCCATCGAGTGCACGGAGGAGCCTTCTGCCGCCGCCAATCCCGTCGGGGGCGCGCCGCCGAGCACGGGGGGAGGACCGGAGGAGGTTTCCGCGGCCACAGCTGTCGACGAGAACGCGTCGGGAGGCTGCGCGCGGCTGAGCTCGAGGGGTTCGCCGGCTAGCGCAGGGGAGGCCGCCGCCGAGCACGGAGCGGATAGGCTGCCGTCGGCAAGGTAGGAGGAGTAGGGGAGGACGAGGCAGCGAGGTGAGGGGAGGTCGGGTGGATTGGACGTGGTCAAAGATTCAATCATTGCATACTTGACCATCGAGTGCGCCGGCTAGACAGGACGCGAATAGTGTTAACGGAATAATGGACTCCGTGAGACAGGTGTTGAGCAGCTAGGGGGTGCTCACGTATCTCCATGTTCACGGAGCTTCATTCCTAGGTAAAAACATGGGTTGTCTCCCATAAGCGCTTTTCTTTAACGCCTTTCAGCTAGGCGCAGAAAGTGTGTATCAAGTAACATCAAGAGATGAAGCATCAACATCATTACCAGCGATGTTGGGAGTTTTATCAATTTTAGGCCTATAGTAATTCTTTGGTTTAGGCACCTTAGAGACATACATGAATTTTTGCTCCTTACCCACATAAGCTTTCTCATTAAATTTAAGAGAAGAAAAAGTTGAACCCAATTTTCTCATAGCTTCTTCAAGTTTACCAATTCTATGGGTTTGATTATCATGGATAGCACAAGTTTCTAGAGTAGCAATTCTTTCATTAATTCCTCCTAGGATTTTATCAAGTTTATCGAGTATTATCCAGTAATATTTCCATTTTAGTTTCAATGCTACAATTTTTCTCTATGGTTTCCAATTTTTCCATAACATCCTCAAGGGAGGTTTCACTTTTAGTTTCATTAACGAGTGGTGTTCCAAATAAACTCTCAATAATGCAACTAGCTTCTAAAGCGGGAGCACCTAGGAAGTTACCTCCGCGAGACAATCAAGAACATATCTATTCCGACTAGAGATACCAACATAAAAATTCCTGAGTAGGATAGTGGTGGAGTGTTTCTTGGTGCACCTATTATGGGCATCACTAATTCTATACCAAGCATCTTTTAAACATTCTCCCCCTTGTTGCTTAAATGAACGAACTTCAACTTCGGGGTTACTCATTTTAGCGATAGTAAATAAAGTGAACTAGATAAAGTAAATGCAAGTAAACTAATTTTTTTGTGTTTTCGATATAGAGTGCAAGACAGTAAATAAAGTAAAACTAGCAACTAATTTTTTTGTATTTTGATTTAGTGCAGCAAACAAAGTAGTAAATAAAATAAAGCAAGACAAAAACAAAGTAAAGAGATTGAGAAGTGGAGACTCCCCTTGCGAGCGTGTCTTGATCTCCCGACAGCGAGCGCCGAAAAATATGCTTGATGGCGTGTATTTCACACGTTCGTTGGGCAACCCCAAGAGGAAGGTATGATGAGCACAGCAGCAAGTTTTCCCTCGGAAAGAAACCAAGGTTTATCGAACCGGGAGGAGCCAAGAAGCACGTTGAAGGTTGATGGCGGCGGGATGTAGTGCGGCGCAACACCGCAGATTCCGGCGCCAACGTGGAACTCGCACAACACAACCAAACTACTTTGCCCCAACGAAACGAGTGAGGTTGTCAATCTCACCGGCTTGTCTGTAACAAAGGATTAACCGTATTGTGTGGAAGATGATTGTTTGCGGAGAAAACAGTAGAAACAAGTATTGCGATAGATTGTATTTCGATAAAGAGAATTGGACCGGGGTCCACAGTTCACTAGAGGTGTCTCTCCCATAAGACGAACAGACATGTTGGGTGAACAAATTACGAGTTGGGCAATTGACAAATAAAGAGAGCATGACAATGCACATACATATCATGATGAGTATAGTGAGATTTAATTGGGCATTACGACAAAGTACATAGACCGCCATCCAACTGCATCTATGCCTAAAAAGTCCACCTTCAGGTTATCATCCGAACCCCTCCAAGTATTAAGTTGCTAAACAACGAGACAATTGCATTAAGTATGGTGCGTAATGTAATCAACAACTACATCCTTAGACATAGCATCAATGTTTTATCCCTAGTGGCAACGACGACAACACAACCTTAGAACTTTCATCCATTGTCCCGGTGTCAATGCGGGCATGAACCCACTATCGAGCATAAGTACTCCCTCTTGGAGTTAAAAGCATCTACTTGGCCGGAGCATCTACTAATAACGGAGAGCATGCAAGATCATAAACAACACATGTATAACTTTGATAATCAACATAACAAGTATTCTCTATTCATCGGATCCCAACAAACGCAACATATAGAATTACATATAGATGATCTTGATCATGATAGGCAGCTCACAAGATCCGACAATGATAGCACAATGGGGAGAAGACAACCATCTAGCTACTGCTATGGACCCATAGTCCAGGGGTAGACTACTCACTCATCACACCGGAGGCGACCATGGCGGTGTAGAGTCCTCCGGGAGATGAATCCCCTCTCCGGCGGAGGTGCCGGAGGCGATCTCCGGGATCCCCAGAGATGGGATCGGCGGCGACGGCGTCTCCGGAAGGTTTTCCGTATCGTGGCTCTCGGTGCGGGGGTTTCGTCACGGAGGCTATTTGTAGGCGGAAGGGCAAGTCAAGAGGCGGCACGGGGGGCCACACCACGGGGCCGCGCGGCCAAGGGGGGGTCGCGCCGCCCTAGGGTTTGGCTCCCCCGTGGCCCCTCTTCGTCTCGTCTTCGGTCTTACGGAAGCTTCGTGAGAAAATAGGCCTCCGGGCTTTTATTTCGTCCAATTCCGAGAATATTTCTTTACTAGGATTTCTGAAACCAAAAACAACGAGAAAACAGCAAGCGGCACTTCGGCATCTTGTTAATAGGTTAGTTCCGGAAAATGCACGAATATGATATAAAGTGTGCATAAAACATGTAGATAACATCAATAATGTGGCATGGAACACAAGAAATTATCGATACGTTGGAGACGTATCACTTGGTCCCGACGGAGAATACCGATGGCTCATGATTTCCTGGACCACGCGCGGAGCGACACGCTCCAAAGTGTTCACCGGAGCTCTCGGAGTGGCGGTGCGGCGAATGAGCCACCATGTAGTTGATTTCTGCCGCAGCGACCTGGTGCGTTCTTCTGACGGGGCGGACAGGTCCACTCCATCGAGTGCGCCTTCAGGTGTGAAACCCTTCCACCTGACGACATGGGAGCGGGTTCGGTGGAATGAGCCGATGAGTTCGGCTTCGAGGGTTGCCTTGATCTCGTCATGTTTCTTCTTGAGCTCATCGGGCGGATCCTCGTACTTGGCCGGAGTGCCTTCCGCCATCTCGGATGTAGATGGCGATGTGGTGGATGTCGAAGGTGGTCCCACCGAGCGTGCCGAGAATGTGTTGACGTCGAAACCCCCGGCGGGCGGAGACGGGCAACACAGGTAGAGCCGGGAACAACTAGGGCTGCGGCTGGCCCCGGTCCCTCGGAGCGACGGCCCGCAAAGCCTCCCCGGTCGCACGTCCGATGCTATTGCAAGGGCGTGCCACCGACCTATACCGGTCGGGGAAGGTGTGGATGATGCCTCGCTTAGTTTCCTGCATGGCATACACGTAAACATTAAATACGAGCCTCGATCGGCTCTCGGGTTATCTCGTGAATCGGCTCAAAGAGCCGATCCACCCATGATTCGAACGACGTGTCCGAATATATGGTGGTCCCGCTTGATCAAGATAAAGCTAATTAGATCTACGACGATTTAGGGTTTTCACCGCATAATCGGATCATCCTACTCACGATTGGGCCTCGCGCTCGCGCACGGTGGCCGTAAGCCGATCCTAGACGGGGCCTAAAAACCAACACGAGGTTGATCCCGGAACATCCTTTCTAGGGCTAGCAAACGTCACCCTACACGCCGCTGGATCCTCCAACCCTTTGTAAGGCCTAACTATTGCGGATGTTAAACTAATCCTTGATGAACAAGGAGCAACCGTAACGGATCGGATCTACTAAACTATGATCAAGCGGGGTGCCGCCCCTACACCTAAGATAGGTGTAAGGGCGGCTAGATGTGCAAGGGTTGCATAACGAAAGCATGTAATTCGAAGAACAATGCTAACCCTAACACATCTAAGATAACTACGTTGCTCGCCATCAAAAAGGCTTCGACACGAGCAACGCATGAACAACGTGGGTAGGCTTGTCGTTGCCTAGATCGCAAGATGCGATCTAGGCAGCATGGTGCTTACTGGAGAAACCCTCGAGACGAAGGAGTTGGCGATGCGCCGAGATTTGTTTGTGTTGAACGTTGATTGTTGTTTATTCCATAAACCCTAGATACATATTTATAGTCCAAGGGACTTTCTAACGTGGGTGTGCACCTAATCGTGCACGGGTAAAATTCTAACTCTTAACCGACAGGTATCCTAATATGTTACAGATACACGGGCCAACTAGCCCACACTTTGCATATAAAGGCCGATTCACATATCTCTTCTATATATATTCTTCAAGTCCATCTTGATCGCGGCCCACCTCTGACTCGGTCAAATTCTGGTGATAACAGAAGCCTCGAGGGTTTTCCGAGGGGTATCAACTATTTTAGCTCATCTAGATGATGTATGATGTTTTAAGAAGCCTCGAGGGTTTTCCGAGGGGTATCGACCATTTTAGGTCATCGAGAGCGTCTATGGTTATTTAAAAGCCTCGAGGGTTTCCGAGGGGTATCGACCATTTTAGGTCATCGAGAGCGTCTATGGTTATTTAAAAGCCTCGAGGGTTTTCCGAGGGGTATCGACCATTTTAGATCATTCAGAGCCTCTTTGGTTTTTTAAAAGCCCAGAGGGTTTTCCGAGGGGTGTCGACCATTTTGGTCATCTACAACATGTACACCAATTTGCTCATCTACAACACGTACACCATTTCAAGAGCATCAATTGGAACATTTTGAAACAGCAACTACCAACATAGTCTCAACCTTAATCTTAAGAGCATCAATTGCAACATTTTGAAACAACAACTACCAACATAGTCACAAACTTCATCTTACGTCATAGTCTCAAACATCATCTTAGAACATAGTCTCAAACATCATCTTAGAACATAGTCTTACAGATTAGTTTTTAACAGGTGAACACATATAGAGTTTCACCCATACAGTACAACATAGTCTCAAATTGGAATGACAACATAGTTTGGACCCATACACTGACAACATAGTCTTAAACATGCTTAAACAGGCTAAATTCATCAGATTATGCATCAGGAGCAGGGGCAGGTGGATCCTGGCGATATGTAAACTTTCCAGCAGTGAGATAGCCCTTCATCCTACCTATCAAAAGTCTCTTCGCGGTCCTTCCACTAACCCTCCTTGGGGCATCAGGAGCAGATGCAGTGGTTGTTCTTGGGGTAGAGAATCTTGCAGCTGGTGCTCTTGCAGGTGCTGAAGCTCTTGGAGATGCTGGTGATGCTCTTGCTCTTTGACTGCTGGTGCTGCTCTTGCTCTTGGAGGTGCTGGTGCTGCTCTTGCTCTTGGAGCTGCTGGTGCTGCTCTTGCTCCTGGAGATGCTGGTGCAAGTGCTGGGGGAGGAGCTACTGCTGTGCTTGCAGATGCTAAAGTGTTGCCATCATCACTGTGCCTTTTACTCTATAAGCATGCAAATAAAGTGATTATTGTTGAAAAGCAAGTAGTGTACATGGCTTAAACATACAAATTGTTTACCTGGTGGTTATTCTTCCTAACTTGCAGCCGTGGCTTCAGAGGTGCCTGGCAACTAGTGTACCTATGCCCAACAACCTTGCAGTTGCTGCAAGTAATACTGGCCATCCTAGAAGTGTCTCTTGGTGCTGGAACTTCAAAATTCAAATTATCCCTTTCTTCTTTTAACTTGTTTCCTTCCTGGCTTCTCTCTGAAAACAGGTGGCTCTATGTCATATGTGTCAGTCTTTTTCCAATCATCTGGACCAGGCACAGGGTACACAACATGTTTGTAGGCTTCTTTGTACAGTGGCTTCTTAAAGAACTCATGTACATAGTCCTCTGGATGATGTCTCACTTTCATAATTGCAGCAACAACATGACTACAAGGTACTCCAGTAATATCCCATTTCCTGCTGGTGCAAGTGTGGTTCTTTAGGTTGACTGCACAATTTCTTTTGTTGTTGCTAATGCCACAGGTCAACATCATAATTCCGTGCAGTGCATTCCCTTGACCACCTCTTTGCTTCTTCCAACTTCTCAGTATAGTGTGGAGTGATCTACCATCTGGTTATCTCTGTCTTCTCTCTTGTCCCACTATTCTTTACCATGAATTTATTCCTTAGGCCTTCTAGCATTGTTCTGATAGGCTTGCTCCTGACATCAAGGATCATTTTGTTGAACACTTCTGAGATATTGTTCACAACAAGATCTGTTTTGCAGTTTGTATCAAAAGCATGCCTATCATAGCATCCATTGCTCTATCAAATTCTGGTTTTGTGTAAGAATAACTAGTTGCGTCCATGTGCTTCTTCAGCTCTGGCCCTCTGAATCCAGCAGATTGGAAGTTGGCATAAATATGCCTCAGATAGAACCTATGAGGAGAATGTGGAAAAACTTGTGATCAGCCTTGAGAAGTCCCTGCAAACATGAACAAAATAAATGTTACTGTTTGTTTTCTTTTACAACAAAGATAACTGTAGTAGACAAATTATATGTTACTGCACTGACCTTTTGCCTATCAGAAATAATTGTGTACATTCCAAATTTTCCAGACTCCCCAATACAGTACCTAAGCTGAGTCAGAAACCATAACCAACTGGCATTGTCTTCCTTGTCCACCACACCAAATGCAATAGGGAAAATGTTATTGTTCCCATCTCTACCTGTTGCAGCAAGTATTTGTTGGCCCGTGCTCAATTTAATGAAGCATCCATCTACCCCTATGCCATTGTGTGGGTAAGCTAACAAGGAATAAGATTGTGCTAGGAAAAAGTAATGCATTTACAAGAACAATTACCTATGAAGGGCCTGCAGCCATTAAGAAAGCCTTTTTTTGATGCATTCAGGTAGTAAAATAACCCATGGAACCTTGGGTTTGTACTAGGATGATCAACTAAATGCTTTGTCGTCACAATACACCTGCTGCCAGGATTAGTACCTTGTGTATTGTGCCTTCTGGTCACCCATAACAACAGAAAATGCCTTCTTCCTTGCTCTGTAAGCTTTGCTCTTGGGGACTGGTACACCCCACTTTTGCTTTGCATTGTTAATGAGTGTGTCAACAGTAGTGTTTGGATCAATTCTAACAGCCTGCTCAGACTGTTTGGCAAGCCAATCAATAGTAACCTTTGTGTGATGTCCAGAGGCAATACAAGAGTGAACCCCTAGAATTTTCCTTATGCAAAAAGTCTTCTCGTGTGCAATCTTTGAGGCACTCATGTAGAAGGGACAACCCTTATCTGCTCTAGGATACAGAACTATGATTCTATCACTGTCATTCCTCCAATACTCAAAGTTCCTAAGCTGAGCTATGTGGTATGTCCTTAGAGCCCTCCTGAACTGGTATACATCAGTGAACCAAAGTTTCATAGCTATCTGTTCATGTGGGTTTGCCCTGGTCTCATCATACCAAACTCTTTTCTTCATTTACCTCATCCTCCTCTTCCTTCCACTGGCAGGTACAAATTTTGACACAAACCCATCATCATCACTGTCTGCAAGCTCATCAGGGCTACTGTCTTCATCAGATGTAGGCATGAAATAGTTGCCTTCTTCAAATTTAACAACCTCATGATGTGAGCTACTAGTAGGACCACACTTTGCTGCCTTCTTCTTTAGTGGCATGATTTTCTCTATAATTTCCTCAACCTCTGAATCTTCCTCAGGTTCAAACATATCTTCATTAGTGTCACCTTCAAAATGAAGAAATGGGTCAGCCTTCTGTTCTTTCTTTTTTGCAGCTTCTCCATTATTTCTTCATTCTCTGCATTCTGTGATGCATGCCTCTTCTTCTTGAGCTCCCTCATTAGCTCCAATTCTGATTCAATAGTTGCCTCCCTCTCAGTTGCTGCTAGTTCAGGTCTGTACTCACCATCATAGTACATGTACTCACCCTCATTTTCACCTACCTCATTATCATCTACCTCCTTATCAC
Source organism: Lolium rigidum (assembly GCF_022539505.1). Taxonomy (NCBI): domain Eukaryota; kingdom Viridiplantae; phylum Streptophyta; class Magnoliopsida; order Poales; family Poaceae; genus Lolium; species Lolium rigidum. The sequence continues at coordinate 5,987 of NW_025900398.1, read as the reverse complement.
TGTCATATCCATCTTCCAAGTATTCATCTTCATCTGATTCAGCAACCTATTTTGCCTTTCCTTTATTCTTGGTGCTAATCTGTTGTGTGCCAAGTCAATTGCCACTGGATACACCTCCTCCACTTCATTTGCCATGAAATTGACCCCTAACTTGTTATCTGACAGCACAACAAGTACATCAACTAAATCTGTAGCTTCAACATCTTGTCTGTTCAAACCAATTGGTCATTCTGCTTTGTGCTTCACCACTGTTAGGTTGAGTACCTTTTCACTGTCATAAAGCTCAAGCATTTCATCTACCTTTGTCATGCTATCAACTACCTCCATTCCTTCCTTCCCTTTGCCTCTTTCTTTAACATAGTACATGTAGTTTCGGATTTCATAGCCACGTTGTTCTACCAGAGCTAGAAAATTCAATACAGTGATGTCTAATCTGCTAAAAGTCCTCTCCAAATTATCTTCACCACTAAAATGAAATCTAATCTCCCAGATATCATCATCCAAACTGCAAATAATTGTTCACATTATCAAGACATGGGATAGAGGACTGAGCTTACTCGACGCCTACCATGCCTACTGCAAATAATCTATAGCACACAGTACTCTACAGCACAAAAAAGAGGGAGAGAGGAGTGAGCTTACTCGACACTGCCGCCGAAACTTGATGCCCACCGGTGGCTGGTCTTGCAGGGTGAGGCGACAACGGCTCTCGCAAAAGCGGTGGTTGCTCTCTGCTCCGGCGACGGCTGCGCCACCGCCGCCGCGGTGGAGATCCTGATTGTCCCGTCCGCAAACTCGCCACCCGCCGTGTCCTCGCGTGCGACGCCACAGCCGCATGCGCCTGCGCCACCACCGCCGCCTGCGCCGCCGCCATCCTCCGAGTCAGCAGTGAACGCCGCCATCGTGGGGTCCGTGTACGAAGGAGAGAGAGGAGGAACGAGTGACTCAGCGTCCGAACCCTAATCCTATCTGGGCGTGCAGAGGGGCCCACAACCGATCGGCCGTTAACGGTTGTTTTCTTCTTCCGTCCAGGAATGGACACGTCATCACATTGGGTGGGGTCAGCTTGTCAAATTCCGTGTAAATTCGCTGCAAATTCGTCATTTGCGTGTTTAGCAAAAAACCAACTGAAATCGTGGTTTTCTGTCCGCAATAGTAAAGTGGTAGTCTTTCGTAAATTTGGCCACCAATGTGGTGGTTCTATGCTATTCACTCGACCTCATAGAGGTTACAGAATCCACTCTCCAAGGCTTTGTGGGCCTTTTGAGTTTCTCATGGTCCTCAAGTAATCTAGCATGATCGACCCCAAATTCAACCTTCTCATTTATAAGCACTTCAGCCATAACACGAACATAGTCACATTTTTTTAGTGAGTTGGACTCCTCAAGTGTGGTCCTTTGGCCTTGCTCTTCCGCAAAATCTTGAGACAACGATTGGGTGGCCAACGGTTACGGGGATTGACGCTAGGGTTTCTACAAGGATTTTTTTGCATGCCCTGCTCACACAAACGTCCACCCGACAAAAAAATTTGCTCAGACGCTGCCAGGTGGGCCTGCAAGCAGCCAGACCCACCAGTACTAGCTAGATCTTGGTGTGCCAAGCAGTAAGCCAAAACACCATTCATGAGGATAAAAAAGGTATTATCGCAAATCCACTATCAGAATATGCGAGGAACCAGATCGGACGGCCAGAAATAGACAATCACTGTGAGATGACTCACAAACTTCGTTTAGATTAGGTATTTACACCTTACAAGGGGAAAACGTACAAGAAGACAGTATGACCAGTATGAGAACTAAATTGGAACTGTTTCTAAGTTGAAGAGTTGAAATCCTCCAAGAAAACATTGTGGTAAGTTTGATGGCTATATAAGTATTTATGCATTTAACTCATCTCAAGAAAACGTTACGAAAAATCCTCCGAGCTAGATAAACTGAGACATAAACTTGGTATGAAAAGCACAACTGTTTTATTGAGTAGGTAATAAAATGGGACAGACAAATAAGAAATGGTGAAATTCACAAAACACTACCTGACTACCGGGCAACATGAGGTGACGATTACAACCTTTAGAGCAAAGTTCAGACACTCATCGACGTAGCGACCACTCCACACATTGATCTTAAAAGTACTTATTTGGCAGCTCCGGCACCAGCCCAGATAGCTCGCAGCTTAGCGGCGTACTCCTCCATGCTGTTGGCGGGTGGTGCCACTGCCTTGGCCGCCTTCGTCTCCAGGAACCTATCAGCCCACGCGGCCAATCGCGGAGTCCTGCCGGCGTCAATGACCGTCACGCCGAACATCGACCGCAGCGCTTCGAGCCAGAATAGCTGGCACCCGAGGGCAAGGTCGAGATACCCGACAGAGTCGCCGCCCGAGAAGAAGGCCTTCCCATCCGACCACGCGGTAAAGGCGTCCTCCATGGGCGCGATCACCGCGAGCGTGGCAGCGAGCTTCTCGTCTCTTTCCTCCTCCGTCGCGGCGCGCAGGATGCCTATCCACGCAGGGAACACCTTGTCGTCGACGTAGGCTGCCCAGAAGCGAGCGACGGCGCGATGGTACGGGTCGGCGGGAAGGATCGAGGAGGTGCCGGCCCAGAACTCGTCGACGTACTGCACAATGGCGAGCGACTCGCAGACGGGCTTGCCGCCGTGGATGAGCACGGGGACCTTCTTGTGCACCGGGTTGGACGCGGCGAGGAGCTCGCCCTTGTCGAACAGGTCCTGCTCCAGGTACTCGTAGCTCACGCCCTTGAGGTACAGGGCCATGCGCACGCGGAGCGCGAACGGGCTCACCACCGTGCCCAGCACCTTGACATCTCCCTCACTGTCCATCGTCTTCTTCCTCGGCTATCTCTTCTTCGTCTTTGGTGCTCTCGTAAGCTCTGATGTTTATGTGCTAGGCTAGCTAGCTCTTGCCTGAATTTGCATTTGTAGCTCCGTTTCTTGTTGTTTATATAGTGCTTGGTAAGCTGACCGGTTCGTTGCATGTGCAAAGCTACGGCTGCTAGAGCCTTGGGAGGTCATACATGGGTGCATCAGCGGTGACGTAGTATATGTAGTTATGTACTTATTTATCTTTGAAAGAGGAAACGAACCTGGATAATAAGTGTATGCATCGTATGGGTGTAGAAAACAAGTTCAGGGGAACCAATTCTGTCCAAGCAGACTAAAGGCACTAATTTGATTCAAGAGGCACTAATTTGATCATGACGTTCCCGATCACCTGCTGCTAGCACATAATCTTCTTCTTGGGAACGGAACGTTCGCGCGTGCGTCAGTGCTTCTCCATCCCCTGAAGCCGAAGGTTGACTAGCACGGCGTCACATCTGACGCTTTAGTACGACCCAGTCTTTCAGCTTGGAGTATGCTTTGCGAACTGTTCTGTTGCTCTGCCGACCTGTGTAGTGATGAGACTCTACTGCTAGAACCGGAGGAAGTATATATTACTAAAAGGTGATACTTACAAATTAATTACTACCGAGGAGGAAACGCAACATGGATAATGTACGCGAGCATCTCATGATTTCTTTGCTGGATTTCAGGTAAGGGTGCGAACCGGCGCCTGATCAGCCCCGCTTCGAAGTAAAAATAGGCTAAACTGGTTGTTAGTTTTTTCTAGCGAATTAGTTAGTTTGAAATAGCCCATGGTTTCGCCGACTTATGCCGGATGTGAGACGTCCACTTGCAAAACTCCAATTTCACGTGAATGAATCTCTTTTGTCAGGGCAGATTAAAGGAACTATTGATTTGGTTCATAAAAACGGCACTAATTTGAACCACTACAGGAATAGCGTGCTACGCCGACGGCCCCGTTCGGCATAGCCTTAAAAGGGCGTCGACGTAATCTACGTCGAGGGCCATCGTCAGCGTAGCTCCTCGGGGGGAAGGTACGCCTCGATAGAGACGCGTGTGCCCTTGGCGTAGCCACATACGCCGACGGTGGCACCGTCAGCGCAGGGCACGCCGTCCCGTCTGTTAACTTCAAAAAATTTGATTTTTTTAAAAAAAAATTCTTAGTCACTCACATGGATCATTTAGTTCTAACACTACATTTAATCTTAGGTCAAGTTACCCCTCATAGTTAAATTTCCCACACGGATCACCCATCTTCACACTACTTCACCCCTAGTTCGTTTAACATTTTGGTTCCTTCCGGTTGAGCTTCCATCTTCTTCACGAAACATTGCTGATAATAATATCATATCAATCATATTAACTCTTAGATCGTGATATCACAACTCTTTATTATTTTGAATTTTAAATAATTATTTAAATAAACATCAATGGTTAAGTTATAATAATCTCTACCGAGCATGCAATTATTAATTTAATTTCTTAAAAAAGTATAAAATCCTGAATTTCTGGCAAAAACTAAAATCTTCCTGTTTTCATATTTTTATTTGGAATTTGAGAATCTAAAAATTGGCTAACCGGGTAAACCCTTCTGAATTCGGATGTAACTTTTCCCACGGTTATTTTGATATATTATACTTTTTTCCAACTTTGTATGCATCGTTTTGATGCAGAGGTTGGGGCTTCGCTTCCTCATTCCAAAAAAAACGAAGCACGATAAGAATTCAACGGCCCTAGAGCCAACTGGGCTCTAAACTAATTCTGGGTGTTGGATTAGGATCATGATTTTTTATCATGTGAGTTGTAACCCAGTTATTCTCGGTTACAACTGAGCAGCAACTGAGCAAAAAAGGATCATAACCGCTGAATTTGCGTCATGATTCATGTCAGTTGAAGTTGCAACTCACCAAAAGTACAAAACTAGTCGCTACTTTCCTAAAAGTACAAAAACTTCACATTTAAAATACATAATTTATATATTCGAATGTCACTGCAAATTTTATACCATATGTGACATACTCCCTTCTTTTCAAAATATATTGCCTACATTTTTAAGTCAAAGTAAATATTTACATACATAGATCAATTATATAGAAAAAAAACAACAATATCTAAATATCAAATTAATATTATTTGAACCATCATAAACTATATTTTCATGATTCGCAGAAAAAGAACATTTTTTATTATATGCATTTCATATTATTGATATTGATATATTTCTCTAAATACCTGGTCAATTTTATAGAGTTTGACTTCGGCAAAAAATAATGTGCAACCTACATTCTTGTGAAGGAAGGAGTACACCGGAAATTCAATTCGGCTCCCGGGTGTGTATGCTTGCTCTATCAAAAACACATATTTTCAAGTGCTAATAAATTTTGACAAAAAATCTATGCATATATCTCCATAATATATGTGTGTTAGTCAAGTTTCACGGAAAAACGATATATTTTGTGGTCTATGTAAAAAAGAGAAAATTTAACTTGTGAAAAGCCTTATTTTTAGCACCGAGTTTTGTCTTTTTTACTAACACCACATGACAAGTCGATTTTTAATGAAACAATTTTGTGAGCGCAGCACGTGAAGATGTACGTGTGCATTTTTTTATTTTAACTTTTTTAATATTTTAAAATATGTCTACTATGCATTTTAAAATAAAAAAAACATGTCCTCCCATGTCCCAAAACACCACTCCCTAGGTACACATAAAGTAAAGGATGTAATCGATATGAATTTTAAGGTGTGGCAAACCGCAAACAAGATAAGAGCATGCGCTGGTAAGTAAAAAAGAGAAGGCAGAATTACTAAGAACCACAACTTCATAGGCACCTATTACACAAAACCACACCTTTAAGACTTGATTTTACAAAATCACAACTTTAGAGGTTATAACCCAAATACATTTTTTCTCCTTTTAACACCAAAACTGATAGTAGGGCCTACATGCCGATGTGCGGGAAATTCATTTTGAACCGTGCTGCCACCCTCGTCCTTGCCTCCAAGCGCTAGGTTTCGGGAGAGTGGGGGATTACTTTTTCTCCACAGCCTCGCCAGATTTTTGTGTGGTGCAAAGTGCAAACCCCTTTAGCCACGTGGCTGTTTTGGCCATATCTGTTAAATGTAGATGGG
>NW_025900397.1:0-17019 GCF_022539505.1 Lolium rigidum | reverse complement strand
ATTGTGATACAAAACACATTGCAATCATAAAGAGATATAAATAAGCACTTCACTACGCCATTCATAACAGTGAGTAAGTATTCCGTGAAATATAGCCTAAGAGACCCACACGGTGCACACACTGTCACCTTTACACACGTGGGACAAGGAGTCTCCGGAGATCACATAAGTAAAACGCACTTGACTAGCATAGTGACATCTAGATTACAAGCATCATCATATGAATCTCAATCATGTAAGGCAGCTCATGAGATTATTGTATTGAAGCACATAGGAGAGAGATTAACCACATAGCTACCGGTACAGCCCCGAGCCTCGATGGAGAACTACTCCCTCCTCATGGGAGCAGCGGAGGTGATGAAGATGGCGGTGGAGATGGCAGCGGTGTCGATGGAGAAGCCTTCGGGGGCACTTCCCGCTCCGGCGGGGTGCCGGAACGAGACTCCTGTCCCCCGGATCTTGGCTTCGCGATGGCGGCGGCTCCGGAAGGTTTTCCGTATCGTGGTTCTTCGCATCGGGGTTTTCGCGACGGAGGCTTTAAATAGGCGGAAGGGCAGCGTCGAGAGGGTCGAAGAGGCGGCGGCACCATAGGGCGGCGCGGCCGGGGCCCGGGACGCGCCACCCTATCATCCGGGGCCCACGGGGCCCCCTCCGCGGCTCTCGGGTGTTCCGGATGATTCCGGTGAAAATAGGAACTTGGGTCTTGATTTCGTCCGATTCCGAGAATATTTCGTTACTAGGATTTACGAAACCAAAAACGACAGAAACGACAAGCGGCACTTCGGCATCTTGTTAATAGGTTAGTTCCAGAAAATGCACGAATATGACATAAAGTGTGCATAAAACATGTAGGTATCATCAATAATATGGCATGGAACATAATAAATTATCGATACGTCGGAGACGTATCACCCAGATCTTGGCTTCGCGATGGCGGCGGCTCTGGAAGGTTTTCCGTATCGTGGTTTTTCGTATCAGGGTTTTCTCGACGGAGGCTTTAAATAGGCGGAAGGGCAGCGTCGGAGGGTCGAAGAGGCGGCGACACCATAGGCGGCGCGGCCGGGGCCCGAGCCGCGCCACCCTATCATCGCGGGCCCACGGGGCCCCCTCCGGCGCTCTCGGGTGTTCCGGATGATTCCGGTGAAAATAGGAACCCGGGTCTTGATTTCGTCCGATTCCGAGAATATTTCGTTACTAGGATTTCGAAACCAAAAAGCAAGAAAACAGCAATCGGCACTTCGGCATCTTGTTAATAGGTTAGTTCCAGAAAATGCACGAATATGACATAAAGTGTGCATAAAACATGTAGGTATCATCAATAATATGGCATGGAACATAAGAAATTATCGATACGTCGGAGACGTATCAAGCATCCCCAAGCTTAGTTCTGCTCGTCCCGAGCGGGTAAAACGATAACAAAGATAATTTCTGAAGTGACATGCCATCATAACCTTGATCATACTATTTGTAAACATATGTAATGAATGCAGCGATCAAAACAATGGTAATGACATGAGTAAACAAGTGAATCATAAAGCAAAGACTTTTCATGAATAGTACTTCAAGACAAGCATCAATAAGTCTTGCATAAGAGTTAACTCATAAAGCAATAAATCAAAGTAAAGGTATTGAAGCAACACAAAGGAAGATTAAGTTTCAGCGGTTGCTTTCAACTTGTAACATGTATATCTCATGGATAATTGTCAACATAGAGTAATATAACAAGTGCAGTATGCAAGTATGTAGGAATCAATGCACAGTTCACACAAGTGTTTGCTTCTTGAGGTGGAGAGAGATAGGTGAACTGACTCAACATAAAAGTAAAAAGAATGGTCCTTCAAAGAGGAAAGCATCGATTGCTATATTTGTGCTAGAGCTTTTATTTTGAAAACATGAAACAATTTTGTCAACGGTAGTAATAAAGCATATGAGTTATGTAAATTATATCTTACAAGTTGCAAGCCTCATGCATAGTATACTAATAGTGCCCGCACCTTGTCCTAATTAGCTTGGACTACCGGATCTTTGCAATGCACATGTTTTAACCAAGTGTCACAATGGGGTACCTCCATGCCGCCTCGTACAAAGGTCTAAGGAGAAAGCTCGCATTTTGGATTTCTCGCTTTTGATTATTCTCAACTTAGACATCCATACCGGGACAACATGGACAACAGATAATGGACTCCTCTTTAATGCATAAGCATGTGACAACAATTATTATTCTCATATGAGATTGAGAATATATGTCCAAAACTGAAACTTCCACCATGAATCATGGCTTTAGTTAGCGGCCCAAAGTTCTTCTCTAACAATATGCATGCTCCAACCATGAAGGTGGTAGATCTCTCTTACTTCAGACAAGACGGACATGCATAGCAACTCACATGATATTCAACAAAGAATAGTTGATGGCGTCCCCGAGAAAACATGGTTATCGCACAACAAGCAACTTAATAAGAGATAAAGTGCATAAGTACATATTCAATACCGCAATAGTTTTTAAGCTATTTGTCCCATGAGCTATATATTGCAAAGGTGAATGATGGAATTTTAAAGGTAGCACTCAAGCAATTTACTTTGGAATGGCGGATAAATACCATGTAGTAGGTAGGTATGGTGGACACAATTGGCATAGTGGTTGGCTCAAGTATTTTGGATGCATGAGAAGTATTCCCTCTCGATACAAGGTTTAGGCTAGCAAGGTTATTTGAAACAAACACAAGGATGAACGGTACAGCAAAACTCACATAAAATACATATTGTAAACATTATAAGACTCTACACCGTCTTCCTTGTTGTTCAAAACTCAATACTAGATGTTATCTAGACTCTAGAGAAACCAAATATGCAAACCAAATTAGCAAGCTCTAAGTATTTCTTCATTAATGGGTACAAAGTATATGATGCAAGAGCTTAAACATGAGCACAACAATTGCCAAGTATCAAATTATCCAAGACATTTTAGAATTACTACATGTAGTATTTTCCAATTCCAACCATATAACAATTTAACGAAGAAGAAATTTCGCCATGAATACTATGAGTAGAGCCTAAGGACATACCTGTCCATATGCTACAGCGGAGCGTGTCTCTCTCCCATAAAGTGAATGCTAGGATCATTTTATTCAAACAAAACAAAAATAAACCGACGCTCCAAGCAAAGTGCATAAGATGTGATGGAATAAAAATATAGTTTCAGGGGAGGAACCTGATAATGTTGTCGATGAAGAAGGGGATGCCTTGGGAATCCCCAAGCTTAGACGCTTGAGTCTTCTTAGAATATGCAGGGGTGAACCACCGGGGCATCCCCAAGCTTAGAGCTTTCACTCTCCTTGATCATATTGCATCATACTCCTCTCTTGATCCTTGAAAACTTCCTCCACACCAAACTCGAAACAACTCATTAGAGGGTTAGTGCACAATAAAAATTAACATGTTCAGAGGTGACACAATCATTCTTAACACTTCTGGACATTGCATAAAGCTACTGGATATTAATGGATCAAAGAAATTCATCCAACATAGCAAAAGAGGCAATGCGAAATAAAAGGCAGAATCTGTCAAAACAGAACAGTCCGTAAAGATGGATTTTATTAGGCCACCAGACTTGCTCAAATGAAAATGCTCAAATTGAATGAAAGTTGCGTACATATCCGAGGATCATGCACGTAAATTGGCTTAATTTTCTGAGCTACCTACAGGGAGGTAGACCCAGATTCGTGACAGCAAAGAAATCTGGAACTGCGCAGTAATCCAAATCTAGTACTTACTTTACTTATCAAAGACTTTACTTGGCACAACAAAACTCAAAACTAAGATAAGGAGAGGTTGCTACAGTAGTAAACAACTTCCAAGACACAAATATAAAACAAAGTACTGTAGCAAAATAAACACATGGGTTATCTCCCAAGAAGTTCTTTCTTTATAGCCATTAAGATGGGCTCAGCAGTTTTAATGATGCACTCGCAAGAAATAGTATTTGTAGCAAAAGAGAGCATCAAGAGGCAAATTCAAAACACATTTAAGTCTAACATGCTTCCTATGCATAGGAATCTTGTAAATAAACAAATTCATGAAGAGCAAAGTAACAAGCATAGGAAGATAAAACAAGTGTAGCTTCAAAAATTTCAGCACATAGAGAGGCATTTTAGTAACATGAAAATTTCTACAGCCATATTTTCCTCTCTCATAATAACTTTCAGTAGCATCATGAGCAAACTCAACAATATAACTATCACATAAAGCATTCTTATCATGAGTCTCATGCATAAAATTATTACTCTCCACATAGGCATAATCAATTTTATTAGTAATAGCGGGAGCAAATTCAACAAAGTAGCTATCATTATTATTCTCATCAAGTGTAGGAGGCATAGTGTAATCACAACAAAATTTACTCTCCATAGTAGGTGGCACCAAAAGACCACTATCATTATAATCATCATAAATAGGAGGCAAAGTATCATCAAAGAAAATTTTCTCCTCAATGCTTGGGGGACTAAAAAGATCATGAAAACCAGACTTTCCCAAGCTTAGAACTTTATACATTATTATCAACAATGGTGTTCAAAGCGTTCATACTAATATTACTACCAAGCATGCAAATAAGATTCCATAGGTTTTTTAATTTTCGCATCAAACAATCCATGTTTTAAATCAGGAAATAGAATAAGAAGCTCATTGTTGTCCATTATGCCAAACTAGTGTAAACAAGAAACAAAAAGATGCAATTGTAGGATCTAAAGGAAATAGCTTCGAGCACACACACAACGGCGCCGTAAAAGTACTTTACCCGAGACCGGAGTATGAGTGCCTTTTACCTTTCCTCCCCAAGCAACGGCGCCGTGAAAAGTGCTTGATGTCTACGGGAGCTTCTATTCTTGTAGACAGGTGTTCGGCCTCCAAGAGCGGAGGTTTGTAGAACAAGCAGCAAGTTTCCCTTAAGTGGATCACCCAAGGTTTATCGATCTCGTGGAGGAAGAGGTCAAAGATATCCCTCTCATGCAACCCCGCAACCACAAAGCAAGAAGTCTCTTGTGTCCCCAACATACCTAATAGGTGTACTAGTTCGGCGAAGAGATAGTGAAATACAGGTGGTATGAATAAGTAGTAGCAACGGCACCGAAAAGTGCTTTGCCCAGGACAGTAAACAAGCAAGTAGTAATGCAGCGAAGTAGTAACGCAAAGAAACAAGTAAACAAGCAGCGATAGCGATATTTAGGAACAAGGCCTAGGGATTAGACTTTCACTAGTGGACACTCTCAAAATTGATCACATAACAGTAATAGATAAATGCATACTCTACACTCTTGTTGGATGATGAACACATTGCGTAGGATTACACGAACCCTCAATGCCGGAGTTAACAAGCTCCACAATTCAATGTTCATATTTAAATAACCTTAGAGTGCATGAAAGATCAATTCGATTAAACCAAGTACTAACATAGCATGCACACTGTCACCTTCATGCTATGTAGGAGGAATAATACACATCAATACTATCATAGCAATAGTTAACTTCATAATCTACAAGAGATCATAATCATAGCATAAACCAAGTACTAACACGGATGCACACACTCGTCACCATTACACCGTGCAGGAGGAATAAAACTACTTTAATAACATTGCTAGAGTAGCACATAGATAAATTGTGATACAAAATACATTGCAATCATAAAGAGATATAAATAAGCACTTCACTATGCCATTCATAACAGTGAATACGTATTCTGTGAAATATAGCCTAAGAGACCCACACGGTGCACACACTGTCACCTTTACACACGTGGAACAAGGAGTCTCCGGAGATCACATAAGTAAAACTCACTTGACTAGCATAATGACATCTAGATTACAAGCATCATCATATGAATCTCAATCATGTAAGGCAGCTCATGAGATTATTGTATTGAAGCACATAGGAGAGAGATGAACCACATAGCTACCGGTACAGCCCCGAGCCTCGATGGAGAACTACTCCCTCCTCATGGGAGCAAGCAGCGGTGATGAAGATGGCGGTGGAGATGGCAGCGGTGTCGATGGAGAAGCCTTCCGGGGCACTTCCCCGCTCCGGCAGGTGCCGGAACAGAGACTCCTGTCCCCCGGATCTTGGCTTCGCGATGGCGGCGGCTCCGGAAGGTTTTCCGTATCGTGGTTTTTCGTATCGGGGTTTTCTCGACGGAGGCTTTAAATAGGCGGAAGGGCGGCGTCGGAGGGTCGAAGAGGCGTCGGCACCATAGGCCGGCGCGGCCGGGCCCGTGCCGCGCCACCCTATCATCTCGGGCCCACGAGGCCCCCTCCGGCGGCTCTCGGGTGTTCCGGATGATTCCGGTGAAAATAGGAACCCGGGTCTTGATTTCGTCCGATTCCGAGAATATTTCGTTACTAGGATTTCGAAACCAAAAACAGCGAGAACAAAGAATCGGCACTTCGGCATCTTGTTAATAGGTTAGTTCCAGAAAATGCACGAATATGACATAAAGTGTGCATAAAACATGTAGGTATCATCAATAATATGGCATGGAACATAAGAAATTATCGATACGTCGGAGACGTATCAATGCTCTTGAGATATGTGAGGATAAGTTAAGCCCTAATAGGATAAACAGATATCATTCACCACATGAAATTATAGGGAGATCACTAGTAATCAAATCTAGGCTTATATCCTAACCTTAACTTGTGAATCAATTGGTGATCATAAGTAGAATCCTACCACCGTTACATCCCACCTATTCTTCACTTAAGTAACCACTTTATCATAGTTAGGGAGATTAAACCCTAGCACATGCAATATGGAGTCATTCCATCTCTATAACCTAGAATTATATCTCAACCCTAGTTGAATTATCACTATGATGATCCTATTAAAAAACCAAGCCCTAATTGAGATTCAAACCAATTGCCATTAGGTGAATATGATGAGAACCCTATAATTGTTCACTAATTAAAGCTCATGCTTCATTATGGAACTCAAGAATAACCTAGTGCTAAACCATTTGATTAGAACCATGGTGGAGATCAACCACTTAATTAAGACCATATGTGAAGTGATCAACTATTTATCTTGGTAACCAAGATTAACCATGATTGAAACAATACCTACCTAAATACTTGCAAAGATAAGGATAAGTATTAACCTTAACAAGTGGTTTATCATAGATACTATGAAACCCTAATACCTTGGTGCTCACATAAAATCATGTGCAAGTGACCAATTCCCTGAACTGAAACCAATTTTCAACACAACCTTTAAAATACTTTGAGTTGAAAGTATCAACAATAATAATCCAAATAATTGAATTCACAAGGACAAAAAAAAAGAATATAAGCTCATGCCTATTTATTTTTAATAAACCAATAAGCATGACATATAAACTAATATAAAATACTTGCTTCATATTGGAGTGTGGTGTAATACATCACACTACCTCTTAATCGAATTAACATAACAAGGAACCTGCAAGAAAACTTTGAAAACAAATTAGATTAAAAACAGAATTCAATAAATGAAATGGTAAAACAAGAAAGAAAAAAAAACAGAAAAGGGGAGAGAAAAACCTTACCATACCCTACCTGTTCGGCCGAGCCCACCAACAGCCCAGCAAATCCCAGCCCAACACGGCCCAGACCAGCCCAACATACCCCTTCGTTTAAAAAACAGAGTAGAGGGTCATCCTCATCCTCTCTGGCGCTCGAGGTGGACAGCACTACGACGTGCTTCCCTTCCCCTCGTCGGCCGGCAGCATCTCCTCGTCCGAAGGCGTGATGAGGCACGCACCCGAGCCGTATAAAAGCTCCGGGACGAGCCTCGTCTCGAATTTCTTCCTCCTCTCGCTCAATTTCCCCCATGCCCGAAACCCTAGCCAAACCGGCCTCCGACCATCGCCGTCGAATGGAGCACCCTCAAGCATCGTCGTGAAGCTCTGGAGCTCCGCCTCGACTCCAGCTATCCCCACGTCGACGCACAACTGCTGGGAAGCCTCGAGGCCATCGAATTGCGATCTTGATTCCTCGCCGGACACCACCAGTCGTCGCCGTTCGCCGATGATTGAGGCCTCCCCAAGCTTCGCCGACCACACCAACGCTCTCTCGGTGAGCTGTTGAACCTCATAGCATGCTCGCCTAGCTCGATTACGTCCCGTAGCGTCGCCGCGCCGCTCGCCCGTGTCCGCCACCGCAGTACCTCGCCGTCGGACAAGCTCCGGCAACCATATAGGGGCGGCGCTGGTACCAGTAGCTTCGTCTTGGCGTGCAGAATCGTTTGGTGCGTGATGCCCGTCCGCGCGAGCACCGGAACGGCGGTGCCCTCGCCGTCCGATCGCCGGCAGTGAGTTTCCCTGGCCACGTCGCCTATTTTGACCAGTCAAAGCCACCGTGGCACGCGACGTGGACCAACGGCCCACCGGTCGGTGTCTAGGGGTAGCTTTAGCCCGGGTAGGTTTAGTTATTTCCTTTTAAATTTAAATCCGAGTAAATTATCGCAACTTCAAAGAAATTTAGAAAATCCAAATTAAGTCGGAAAAATATAAATGAGATATTAAAATTCCTAGAAAAGAAAACTCTATCCAATAAAAATATAAAAGGAAATTCTTATTTTTAATAAAAATTTACTTATTTAATACTTGTTAATTAAGCCTTTACTTTTAATTCCAAATTCAATTAAAATTCAATAATTAGTAAAAATCTTATAAAATAGATAAAAACCAGTAAGTAAATAAGGAAAACATTAAAATTAGTTTTCCTTTTCCATTAACTTATTAAATCCTTATTAGGAGGATTTAAAACCATGATTAATAAATACCTTAATTATTAATTATTTAAAAATAATAAAATATCAAATCTAATATTATTTTTATTTCAAATTTATTAATAACTTCAACTTTATCAATGAAGTTATTAATCCAATAATTATAGGGTTATTAGCAAACCCTAATTCCATATGGAATAGTATTACAACCCTATCATTTCATGTTGAACTCTAAAACCCTAAATTAAATAGGAACCCTAGTTCCATTATTACATGTGAACCCTAATTTGCTTCTAACCTAAACCCAAGGTTAGAAGCTGGTGATCATAGTACTTTATTTCAAGTCATAGAGCCATCATCGGCAACTAAAGGACATACCTATGTTCACATAAAATGTAAAAGACCATCACTAATATATGGGTAACCCATGTGTCCATCTTCATCGGACCTAAATATTCAAGTAGGGTTAACCAAGTATAAACCCTAGATCCTATTACCAAAGCCATCATCCATATTCTTTCCTACTTAGCATCACACCAATGTGATGAACCTCGAGTGCAACTTTGCCAAACCCTGAGCATTACTCAACCATATTCCACTAAACCCTACTAGTATTGGATATTTATCAACCATCATATTCAGGAGCCAATTACTCCTTACTTAATAGAACCAACAGTAAAACTTAGACCACTTCAACCCTAATTGATATACTTCTTATTATTTAAGAAGTATGTTCTTCAAAAGTTATTCTTTTGAAGAGAATAAGGAATCATCATCAATCCTGCCTAATAGAACCTATAGACAATAGCCATCTATCACTAGCAAGGTAGCATCAACCTTGATAGCACCCATGTGTAATTAATTGCTTAGGATGCCTTGGCATAACTCCACCTACTTTTGATGAATCCAACTCTGTTGTGATCCATCTAATACTTACTCCAGAAACTAGATGAAACCATCAACCATAGAACCCCACCAATCTAATTATCATACTTGTTCTTTAATTCAAGAACATGTTCTCCAAAAGTTATTCCTTTGAAGTATATAATAATCAATCATTAACCATGACATATAGTACTAAAACCAACCACTATTTATTACATGTTAGGATTACACCAAATCTTATTGTTGTGTGTTATTAATGCTATTGTTATGCTATATTGCAACACCCGTTTATGATACCAAGTAATCACCCTGAATAAGAACCCTTGTTTGTGAATCACTCTAAAAGTGCAACACACCCTGAACCCATCATTACAACTCACTGATCCTAAATCATCGGGGTTAGGTCACGCTTAGAGCGATTGCATATCATTCTTATGCATTATTGCATCCTTGCCAATCTTTTAAACATCGTCCTTACTGGACGATGATGCTATTTCAGAATTTGGAGTTATTGCGTATCGAAGACCTTGTCCGCATAATCTTGCGGTCAAGAAAGGCAAGTTCATCGCTTGCTCATGTCATTTGAGTATCTTTATCAAATTACTTGCAAAGTACTATGGTTATCACTATTGCATAAAAACCAAAACCATTACTTTCATAACTATGAATATGACTATGTGGTGGGCAATGGAACCATGGATTGTGTTGATATGGTGGAGGTTCCATTGCAAGGGTTAATATCCATCTAGGATTAATCAACAAATGTCGCCAGTGATTCTTGTGCCGTAATACCCGTGTTAACCATAAGATCCGGAGTGGGACGGAGTAGTCAAAAGTGTTTCCACCTATCGTTCATCAACGGATGCGCTTACCGTAGCAGTTGTGTCTTGCGGAGCAACTTGAGGGTGGGGAGCCCCTTCTAATTCCCCACGGTATAGCAGTGCTTACCGTAGCGGTTGCGGCTTGCGGAACAACTTGAGGGTGGGGATCCCCTTCTAATTCCCCACGGTAATGTGGTCTATGATGGGTTGCGGCTACCGGCGAAGGAGTTTGGTTAACGAGTCCCAAGCTGTTGTCGTGGTCGGGGTCCATCCTTAATTGGTGTAAGAGGACCGACGAGGACCCAGGGTCGGGGTATGCAACAAAGGGTGGGTGTTCGAGGTAGCGGAGGAACATGATTGGCTAGACCTTATACCGGGCCTCACACCATAGGAAGTGTGGACGGGTTGCGCGCCCGGTTGGCACCAAGGTTAAGATCTCTTATGGGTAAAGCAACACACCTCTGCAGAGTGTAAAGAACCGTGACTCCGTCACTCCCTGTTCGGGATATGGAAGCTGCGAACGCGGCCGGAAAGGAGCTCCATGAAGTTCTAGTAAACCGGTGAAGGTCGACGGACATAGTTCTTCCGAATAAAAGCAACCTCTTGAAGAAATGGTTATGAAAACCTGCATTGGTATTAGACTTTCCGGTCTAATGCTGTAGTTAGTGCATTAAACACCTCTTTCCTATAATGAACTTGTTGAGTACGCTCGTACTCATACCACTCTTAAATCCCCGCTTAGATATGGAGGCACCGAAGGAGGATCTACGGTGCAACACGAAGACCGAGGAGTCAACAACTACTTCAAGGGACAGGAACCCGTCAGAGGAGGCAGATACCACATCCAACAAGGAGAAACCTAGATTAGCAATAGAAAGGAACTAGCTTCCTAAACTTAGCTCCTATTTAGCTAGAATCTATTCATAGCCTCTGTAGCTAGTTAATTACTCTACAAACAGAGTTCGTGATAAGACTAGTCTACGAGTCGTTCTTCTGGAGTTATTTTGCAGTTTTACCTCATTGTAAAGTAGGAGACTGTGATGATCTTATGTAACAAAGTCGATTTTGTAATGCTATAGACATGCCTTGGACCCGCATATGTTTCTGTTGTACCACTCTGAGCGATATAATACTAGTGGAACGGTGTTTCATTGGTGTTATATCAGACTTGCATACTACACCATGCAGTGGTATGCCGGGTCACCACAGAACCTGCCAGGATTTGCATTTGCCTTCAAATTTACACCTACTTGCATTTATATTTGATCCTGCAAGAAAATGGGAAGGCTAACTTACTTCGAATTCAGGAGATCTCCAATATTTAAGAAGGTCCTTCCAATCAGCTTCACTAATTCTGTCGTCACGTCTAGGCATAAGCTCTTCATCAGTCAATTCAGGATCAAACTTTGTCTTATTTAAATCTGCCTTCCATTCCTTCCATTTTCTCTGTGAAGTGTTAATGACATATTTCAGAGCAGTTGAGTCCAGCTCATAAAATGCCTGTTCAAATGAAGTGTCAGTGGCATGTTTCAGATGATGCTCAGCTAGATGGCTTTAAGTATAACACATAAGTTGTAAATTATGTAATACCTGTAAGTGATCCCACACTAGCAACTTCTTTCTTCATCAACATCTCTCCAATCTATAGTTTTGGGTGGTATATGCTTCCTGACCAGAGTGCCAATGAAATTGGCAAATTCAGTTGCGTCTGCCCAATTGGCTGCCCATACTCATTGAATGGAATTTTGATTTTCGGCTTATTCATCCTTGCATATATGTTAGCCTTTTTAGTTATCGTTCGCCCACCTTTGTCACCATCAACAAGCTTGGTAGTGATCTCTGCACATTAAGCAAATTAACTGAGATAACTAGAGATATTCTAGCTAGTTAGAATAGGCTATAATCTGAAACAATTATAACCTACTATACCTTTGGAAGGTTGGTCTGTAGGATTTGCATTATCACTTTCATTTGTTCCCCTGGACCTCAAAACACGTCTTTCAGTTATATTTTCAAGTGTTGAGGAGGGTGCCTGCATAGATATGTCACAATTATAAGCTACATTAGCAAAAAAAAGGACTAGCACAACAAGAAAATGAACTGAGATAGATATGTCACAATTATACCTTTCGTTTTCTCTGTTTTGGGGGTCGGCTTGCTTCGCAGACATCTTTAAGTTCAGCACTTGTTCGGCGTAATCCTAGGCGTGCCATTCTTTCCTCATTTTCTGCCACCATCCTGTTTCTAGCTAGTTCATACTCAACTTGTGCTAGCTGTTCATCAGTGACCATCACATCTTTACTCTTTCCTCTTTCGCTTGCCACTTTTCCTGCAAAAGACGCAATATATGAATACATTGCTGAAAATTGTACACATGGCTTACTTTTTCTTAACAACTAGTCCATCAATATCTGTCCTACTAGAAAATACAAAATTAGGCTGTAGTTCTATTTTTAAATATCAGCACCACACAACAGTATTTAAATAAGCGACCAAGTTTATCATGTAGAAATAATAGTGGCACCCATCACTATACACTCGTAGGAATAAAGATACGAAAGCGATCAAGATTATTTTGCAAGACTAACTAATATAACAACATGCCAATCATGAGATGTTCATCACTAACAGTTCAGTGCTAAATAAGAAGGGCGTGCAAAAGCAATCAACAACAGAAATATGATACAAATCATTCATGCCATGGCGCAGAACCAAGATGTAATTACGAATTGCTTTTGACAAAGGCCAACAAACAGTTGTCAAATGTTGTTCTCAGGTTAGCAATCTTTTCAGATGTGATTAAACCAGGCATCATATATTTGTAATTGCATGATGCATTTGTGGTCACACATAAGTGGAGCAGCTTCCTCATAAATTTAGTTTTTTTTTCTCAAAACGAATTCCTTGTTCAGGTTTAGAAATTATACAATGGAACCTAACATTTTATTTTTATGGCCTCTACATGTTCTGCTTTGTGAAACATAGTCAGATGGAAAGGAAAATAGAGCGAGCTTCTCTGCATTGATCTCAAGACGCGGCATCTACAGCTTGATCATTTTAATGAAGTACAAAACTGCTAATTCTACGGAAACAATGTCTCAAGGCCGCGACCTACGACTCCACCCGAAAAAAAATACGAGTCCGTGCTGCTGCATCCAAAACAAGAAGGAAACCAAGGCCTGCCCCCATCTACAATAAGAAGTAAGCACGCGTTTTGCCTCGGCGAGAGTATCACGACCACGCACGCATAAAATCCAAACGAGAGCATCACAATCAAAGAACGCTCTTGTTTAAATTTAGCGATTGTGCGAGCGCCAGCAGCAAGCACGAATCGAAGTTGAACATATAAGAATGAATCAATTAGGGCTCCGAGTTTCTCACCGGGCGTTTCTGCACTAGGTTGTTGCGTCCCCACTAGGAAATCTCGAAAAAACGGCTTGGGGAGCTTCGTCTCGGACGAAAGGGGCCGGCCGCGGCAGAGTGTGTGGACGAAGGAGCCTCACCGGACGCTCAGGTATCACCGTCGGCCGGAGAGAGCACCCGCCGGCGGAGATCGATTGAGCGGCGGCGATGGAGGGAGGGACTGGAGGACGACCTGGAGAGGCGGCGGCGGCCTCGCCGGCCGATGAGGACGACTGGGAGAGGCGGCGGCGGCCTCGCTGGCCGATGGACGGAGAGTGCTCGAAAGCTCGGCGGCGGAGAGAGCGCGCGAGTGTGGCGGCTGAGCGAGCCAGTGAGGCCGATTTGGGGGAGAATTTGGGGACGGTCTGTGCCAATAGGGTTTGGAGCTGAACAAAAATAAAGAGGGAAATTTTGGTGGGCTGGACCATTTTGGCGCTAAGATTTTCAGTTTCCCGCGTGTCGGCCCATGGCTGGCCACATGTTGGTCGGAAATACACTTGCCGACCGATAGTTGGACACCCATGTAGGAAATACCGACCAACAATTCGATGGTACGAACACCAACCGACTAACGGACGATGTAGTATTTCTTTGCCGACCAACTGTTCGTTAGTACTTTTCCCGACCAACAGTCCATCATCAATAGTGACTTTTACCGACCAACGTCAGTAGGGAATTCAG
Organism: Lolium rigidum; assembly: GCF_022539505.1. Classification (NCBI taxonomy): domain Eukaryota; kingdom Viridiplantae; phylum Streptophyta; class Magnoliopsida; order Poales; family Poaceae; genus Lolium; species Lolium rigidum. The sequence continues at coordinate 2,476 of NW_025900397.1, read as the reverse complement.
TGTTGTGGTGTAGTGAATCTCCACCACCACCACCAAACCCTAAGCCGCCGCCGCCGTGGGCCAACAACGACCATGTCCTCCTCCTCCTCGCTCAAGCAGGACGACGCCGTCTCCTCCCCGGAGCTACCCCCGCTAGCCGCACCCGACATCGCGGCCTCGTCCGGCGGGGGCGGGCTGGCAGGCGGGGCCTAGTGGCATTTCTCAAAACATGAGAGTTGTAATGGCATTTCCCAAATAGGCACAAATTGTAGTGCCATCTAGATAAATAAATATGCAACATTTTTGGAGTGCAAAAAGGCAAATAAACCGGTAAATTTCCGAAGGAGCCATCGCTTTTTGTGTCCAAATCAACAAGCCTGACCATCTTATTTGTCCATGCAAAAATACGAAGTCCATCATGTGGCACATCTACTGCATCCATTTTTAGCTCACAGCATCGAACTTCTGATGCAACACTTGTCCATACACATGAAACATCGTTTACAACATTTACCCCTGGTTTCTTTTTTTTTGTTAGAAACGTTACATCATCACTAACACACATTCATAATAAAAAAATGCATGCAACAACTCCCCATTCTTTTCAACAAAACGATACATCATGATGTTCACAACATGAAAATCATTACATGTGCATACGTGAGTAACGCTAACAACAACAATGAAACACATGGATAGAATGAGCCAATGACCTTCACGCATGCACCCCAAAACTTTGCAACATGTTGTTTCTGCAACAGACACACTAGCACGTCACAAACGCATATATACAAGATCACAAACTCAATTTCACCAACATATAACCATCAACAACAAGGGTGTTATTCGTCGCCAATTCAGACTCGCAACCCTATCAGACCCAGATTAGGCAACCCTCAATACATTCATGTAGCCATACCCTAATGGCTTTTGCAACTGTTGTGGCTTGACCTTGCACTCCACCGCCTATTCATGGGGATGATTATAAGGATGGCAATTTTATCCACGGACCCGGGTATCCACAATTTTATCCACGGAGCCGGGTATCCCTGGATATCCATCCCAATAGGCATGAGTATGGAGGTCTGGTTACGCCAACGGATTTCATGGGACGGATATCCGCTAACTCATGGGGTGGGCATGGACAGAGGTTCCACCACGTGGATATCCAATGGATACCGGGTTGACATGAGAATTAACATTTTAAGTAGTACATGGTAGAAATATTGCTGCTTTGGTACTCTTATATGCATTGCCCATATAATTATTGCTAAAATGCTTATATATGGGCTTATATTGTTGTCAATATGTTACTAGTAGTGAAAAAATTCTCATATTGAAATGCTCCAGAATGTTGTTGAACTGATGTTGTAACGTTGTTCTAAGAAAATAATATTGTTATGCTCATGTACATAGTGCGTAAACCCATGGATACCCGGAAATCCATCTAGCTTTGATTCGGTGCGACAATCATGCCCATCGATACCTGTGTGAACAACGAGGCTAATAGATAAGGATGTGGATCTGGTTTTGGTATATCTGTCAAAAACTATATCGATGTGAACAAAGATCACAAACTCTATTTCATCTGCATGTCACCACCAATAACGGAGGTGCCATCCGCCGCCGATTCGCACTCGCGTGCCATGAATCTTGTGAGACGGAGCCTCATCAGATCCAGATTATGCACCCCTAAAACCATTGAAGTAGCCTTGATGCTAAATCCATTGAAGTAGCCTTGATGCCTTCGGCAACTTTCTGCGCCATGACAAGATTCAAATTCATATATATGACGTGGACAAAGGAGACCACCGATACCGCGCATCAAGGAGCAAAACCAGGAGAACTAGAATGACATATCGCTAGATTTCTATAAGAGAAACACAAGAAAATAAATCAAATAATTATGTATCTATGATGCGTGACGACCACATGAAGACGTAGGGATTGGCGGCAAGCCATAGTCGTCGCCGTTTGAAAAGCAAAGATTTCTTTCATGAGATCGTAAACCTATTTTATCCCCCCATGATCTACTTTGTGTTACATTTGAAAGCGATAGGCTTTTTTTTTCTTCTTTTGTTCGAGTGGCAACTATGTGACTCGTGTAAACTATAAAAGAACTTGGGTTTCCCTGTAAAGCAGCTAAATATGTACTATTCCACATTGTGTTTTTGATTTTCATATTCTTGAAATTCATGTATATTTCAAAATAGTGATGACTACTAAAGGAGGACATTAATACGCGCAGGAAGCAAGAAAAACAGGAGAATTAGGACGTCGTGCAAGCTTAGGAAGAGGAAGCGCAAGAAAACTTGAAGATGCTGTTATGATTGTCAAACATAGAACAGAGATAGAGATTAGCGGGCTGGGCGGCCGTAACCGCAAATCGCTCCGGCGCAGTCGCTGTCGCCGTCGTGGGAGTGCGAAGCTGGCCACCCACCGACGAAAGCCGATCCGCCACGGCAAGGCGCAGTGGGTAGACGTGGTCGCCGCCCGC